>NW_027671341.1:0-101587 GCF_964165515.1 Mesoplodon bidens
GCTCCTAAAATTTACCAAAACTGACAAAAGAGGAAATCATTTAAGGTCGTCATGTCTGCCCTTGGCATTCTCGGAATGCCCTGGACTCAGAATGCAGCATCTGTAGTCCATGTTAACCTGCGGAGAGGGGGCGGGGCTGAGGGAGTTTGGAACACAGCCCTCACAGAGGGAGTGGGTGTGGCAATCTCTGCTGTGACTGAACAAAGGGCAGGGGAGCAGGGGGCCCAGGGCAGGGCCATCAGAGCCCGGCAGGCCCAGTGGGGTACACAAGCATTTAGGCCCAGGACAAAGGAAGCCTTCTTTGTCTGCACAGCTGCCCAAACTCTCACCTTTCCACTCAGGCCGCCCTCTTACTTGAAGTGTGTGTGGAACCTGTCCACGCAGTACACCTCGCTGCACAGCTAACCATAGTTCTGGGCATCGTAGCTTCCTGCCAGGTGACCGAAGTTCGCAGGCAGATGGGTCCCTGGGACACACGCAGAGAGTCTCCAAACCGGGCCACAGTCCGCCCACTGCCACTGCCCCAGATCGTGGGGTGCCAAGCAGCCCTGTCTGAGGCCGTGCCTCTAGAGGGAGTAGTGGACCAACCCTAGTAGAAAACGGGGTCCTCGCGGGCAACTCATTGGAGGGACACAAATAAATCTTTGCGGACTTTCTGATGAAGCTTACGAGTGTTCACACCTAAGCCTCTTACAAAGTCAGATGTTTAGCTAAACATGAGCTCATGATCTAAATTTACACAATAATGAAGAAATCAGCTACAGGGGGAGACAATCAGCAAAAACAATCAATACCAGAATTAGATTTCCTAAGCCATCGATCAGACGTTGGAATAATCAGGTGCAAGGCAGAAAATATACATAAAAGTGGAACTGAAACAAGGAACAAGGATGTTTTCAAAGACTGGTAGGATCTCTAAAACATTTTTAAAGTACATGTCATTGATAAAGCTAAATACTCAAAGGTTGTGTAATACAACAGATTCAACATTGAGAAGAGTGAAATTATGCTGTTTTGAAAACTATGGCAGGTCAGATTTTGTGCCTAAATATATAATAAGATTTCTCTGAAAAATGCCCATTATTTCAAAGACTTATTGGCAGTAAAATAAGTTAAGGTTATTTCAAATGGCTTGTCTGCAAAGAAAGGTGAGATGTAGGAAATCACAGAAAGTCGAGGCGAAAATAGGTCAATATATACATTGCTATATGGTGAACTAAGACTTAGGCAAGCCACAATGTAGGGGATGTGACACTTAGAAACTTTCAAGTAAGATGGATTCTTGAAAAGTTCAAATCTTTATAAGTAAAAAGATTTATTAAAATGAATAACCAAGTGTTTTAATTGACATCAGAATATCAAAACAATAAAACTGAGAACATACAAAAAATATAAAGGTATGAGCAGAACTCAATACTTTAGAAAACGTATAAAATTCAGGTGATGTAGTAAGTCCAAAGAATATTCTTTGACAAGATTAAAAGACACACTTTGTTTAAGGAAAACCAAAACATAAGTAAAGAATATACAGAAAGAATCAGGACAATGTTATAGCAGAGAGTATATGAAATGCCAGTAAATTTGAACGTTTGTGTAAAGTGGACCAGTTTCTAGCTCCTAAAATTTAACAAAACTGACACAAGAGGAAATCATTTAAGGTCATCATGTCTGCCCTTGGCATTCTCGGAATGCCCTAGACTCAGAATGCAGCATCTGTAGTCCATGGTAACCTTCGGAGAGGGGGCGGGGCTGAGGGAGGTTGGAACACGGCCCTCACAGAGGGAGTGGGTGTGGCCATCTCTGCTGTGACTGAACATAGGGCAGGGGAGCAGGGGGTCCAGGGCAGGGCCCTCAGAGCCCGGCAGGCCAAGTGGGGTGTCACAAGCATTTAGGCCCAGGACAAATGGCGCCTTCTTTGTCTGCACAGCTGCACAAACTCTCACCTTTCCACTCAGGCCGCCCTCTTACTTGAAGTGTGTGTGGAACCTGTCCGCGCAGTACACCTCGCTGCACAGCTAACCATAGGTCTGGGCATCGTAGATTCCTGCCAGGTGACCGAAGTTCGCAGGCAGATGGGTCCCTGGGACACACGCAGAGAGGCTCCTACCCGGGCCACAGGCCGCCCACTGCCACTGCACCAGATCGTGGGGCGCAAAGCAGCCCTGTCTGAGGCCGTGCCTCTAGAGGGAGTAGTGGACCAACCCTTGTAGAGAACGGGGTCCTCACGGGCAACTCATTGGAGGGACACAAATAAATCTTTGCGGACTATCTGATGAAGCTTACCAGTGTTCACACCTAAGCCTCTTACAAAGTCAGATGTTTAGCTAAATATGAGGTCATGATCTAAATTTACACAATAATGAAGAAATCAGCTACAGGGGGAGACAATCAGCAAAAACAATCAATACCAGAATTAGATTTCCTAAGCCATCGATCAGACGTTGGAATAATCAGGTGCAAGGCAGAAAATATACATAAAAGTGGAACGGAAACAAGGAACAAGTATGTTTTCAAAGACTGGTAGGATCTCTAAAACATTTTTAAAGTACATGTCATTGATAAAGCTAAATACTCAAAGGTTGTGTAATACAACAGATTCATCATTGAGAAGAGTGAAATTATGCTGTTTTGAAAACTATGGCAGGTCAGATTTTGTGCCTAAATATATAATAAGATTTCTCTAAAAAATGCACTTTATTTCAAAGACTTATTGGCTGTAAAATAAGTTAAGGTTATTTCAAATGGCTTGTCTGCAAAGAAAGGTGAGATGTAGGAAATCACAGAAAGTCGAGGCGAAAATAGGTCAATATATACTTTGCTATATTGTGAACTAAGCCTTTGGCCAGCCACAATGTAGAGGACCTGACCCTTAGAAACTTACAAGTAAGCTGGAATCTTTAAAAATTCAAATCTTTATAAGTAAAAAGATTTATTAAAATGAATAACCAAGTGTTTTAATTGACATCAGAAGATCAAAACAATAAACCCTGAGAACATAGAAAAAAGATAAATAAAGATATGAGCAGAACTCAATACATTAGAAAACGTATAAAATTCAGTTGAGGTACTAAGTCCAAAGAATATTCTTTGACAAGATTTAAAAGACACACTTTGATTAAGGAAAACCAAAACATAAGTAAAGAATATACAGAAAGAATCAGGACAATGTTATAGCACAGAGTATATGAAATGCCAGTAAATTTGAACGTTTGTGTAAAGTGGACCAGTTTCTAGCTCCTAAAATTTACCAAAACTGACACAAGAGGAAATCATTTAAGGTCATCATGTCTGCCCTTGGCATTCTCGGAATGCCCTGGCCTCAGAATGCAGCATCTGTAGTCCATGGTAACCTGCGGAGAGGGGGCGGGGCTGAGGGAGGTAGGAACACGGCCCTCACAGAGGGAGTGGGTGGGGCCATCTCTGCTGTGACTGAACAAAGGGCAGGGGAGCAGGGGGCCCAGGGCAGGGCACTCAGAGGCCAGCAGGCCCAGTGGGGTGTCACAAGCATTAAGGCCCAGGACAAAGGAAGCCTTCTTTGTCTGCACAGCTGCCCAAACTCTCACCTTTCTACTCAGTCCGCCCTCTTATTGAAGTGTGTGTGGAACCTGTCCGCGCAGTACACCTCGCTGCACAGCTAACCATAAGTCTGGGCATCGTAGCTTCCTGCCAGGTGACGGAAGCTCGCAGGCAGATGGGTCCCTGGGACACACGCAGAGAGGCTCCTACCCGGGCCACAGGCCTCCCACTGCCACTGCCCCAGATCGTGGGGCGCAAAGCAGCCCAGTCTGAGGCCGTGCCTCTAGAGGGAGTAGTGTACCAACACTTGTAGAGAACGGGGCCCACGCGGGCAACTCATTGGAGGGACACAAATAAATCTTTGCAGATTCTGTGATGAAGCTTACGAGGGTTCACACATAAGCCTCTTACATAGTCAGATGTTTAGCTAAACATGAGCTCATGATCTAAATTTACACAATAATGAAGAAATCAGGTACAGGGGGAGACAATCAGCAAAAACAATCAATACCAGAATTAGATTCCCTAGGCCATCGATCAGACGTTGGAATAATCAGGTGCAAGGCAGAAAATATACATAAAACTGGAAATGAAACAAGGAACAAGGATGTTTTCAAAGACTGGTAGGATCTCTATAACATTTTTAAAGTACATGTCTTTGATAAAGCTAAATACTCAAAGGTTGTTTAATACAACAGATTCATCATTGTGAAGAGTGAAATTATGCTGTTTTGAAAACTATGGCAGGTCAGATTTTCTGCCTAAATATATAAGAAGATTTCTCTGAAAAATACACATTATTTCAAAGACTTATTGGCTGTGAAATAAGTTAAGTTTATTTCAAATGGCTTGTCTGCAAAGAAAGGTGAGTTATAGGAAATCACAGAAAGTCGAGGGGAAAATAGGTCAATATATACTTTGCTATATTGTGAACTAAGCCTTTGGCCAGCCACAATGTAGAGGACGGGACCCTTAGAAACTTACAAGTAAGCTGGAAGCTTTAAAAATTCAAATCTTTATAAGTAAAAAGATTTATTAAAATGAATAACCAGGTGTTTTAATTGACACCAGAAGATCAAAACAATAAACCCTGAGAACATAGAAAAAAGATAAATAAATCTATGAGCAGAACTTAATACCACAGAAAACGTATAAAATTCAGTTGAGGTAGTAAGTCCAAAGAATATTCTTTGACAAGGTTTAAAAGACACACTTTGATTAAGGAAAACCAAAACATAAGTAAAGAATATACAGAAAGAATCAGGACAATGTTACAGCAGAGAATATATGAAATGCCAGTAAATTTGAACATTTGTGTAAAGTGGACCAGTTCCTAGCTCCTAAAGTTTACCAAAACTGACACAAGAGGAAATCATTTAAGGTCATCATGTCTGCCCTTGGCATTCTCGGAATGCCCTGGCCTCAGAATGCAGCATCTGTAGTCCATGGTAACCTGCGGAGAGGGGGCGGGGCTGAGGGAGGTAGGAACACGGCCCTCACAGAGGGAGAGGGTGGGGCCATCTCTGCTGTGACTGAACAAAGGGCAGGGGAGCAGGGGGCCCAGGGCAGGGCCCTCAGAGCCCAGCAGGCCCAGTGGGGTGTCACAAGCATTTAGGCCCAGGACAATGGAAGCCTTCTTTGTCTGCACAGCTGCCCAAACTCTCACCTTTCCTCTCAGGCCGCCCTCTTATTGATGTGTGTGTGGAAACTGTCCGCGCAGTACACCTCGCTGCACAGCTAACCATAGGTCTGGGCATCGTAGCTTCCTGCCAGGTGACGGAAGCTCGCAGGCAGATGGGTCACTGGGACACACGCAGAGAGGCTCCTACCCGGGCCACAGGCCGCCCACTGCCACTGCCCCAGATCGTGGGGCGCAAAGCAGCCCTGTCTGAGGCCGTGCCTCTAGAGGGAGTAGTGGACCAACACTTGTAGAGAACGGGGCCCTCGCGGGCAACTCATTGGAGGGACACAAATAAATCTTTGCAGACTCTGTGATGAAGCTTACGAGGGTTCACACATAAGCCTCTTACATAGTCAGATGTTTAGCTAAACATGAGCTCATGATCTAATTTTACACAATAATGAAGAAATCAGCTACAGGGGGAGACAATCAGCAAAAACAATCAATACCAGAATTAGATTCCCTAGGCCATCGATCAGACGTTGGAATAATCAGGTGCAAGGCAGAAAATATACATAAAACTGGAAATGAAACAAGGAACAAGGATGTTTTCAAAGACTGGTAGGATCTCTAAAA
Source organism: Mesoplodon bidens (assembly GCF_964165515.1). Lineage (NCBI taxonomy): Eukaryota > Metazoa > Chordata > Mammalia > Artiodactyla > Ziphiidae > Mesoplodon > Mesoplodon bidens. The sequence continues at coordinate 5,774 of NW_027671341.1, forward strand.
CATTTTTAAAGTACATGTCTTTGATAAAGCTAAATACTCAAAGGTTGTGTAATACAACAGATTCATCATTGTGAAGAGTGAAATTATGCTGTTTTGAAAACTATGGTAGGTCAGATTTTCTGCCTAAATATATAAGAAGATTTCTCTGAAAAATACACATTATTTCAAAGACTTATTGGCTGTGAAATAAGTTAAGTTTATTTCAAACGGCTTGTCTGCAAAGAAAGGTGAGTTATAGGAAATCACAGAAAGTCGAGGGGAAAATAGGTCAATATATACTTTGCTATATTGTGAACTAAGCCTTTGGCCAGCCACAATGTAGAGGACGGGACCCTTAGAAACTTACAAGTAAGCTGGAAGCTTTAAAAATTCAAATCTTTATAAGTAAAAAGATTTATTAAAATGAATAACCAGGTGTTTTAATTGACATCAGAAGATCAAAACAATAAACCCTGAGAACATAGAAAAAAGATAAATAAATCTATGAGCAGAACTTAATACCACAGAAAACGTATAAAATTCAGTTGAGGTAGTAAGTCCAAAGAATATTCTTTGACAAGGTTTAAAAGACACACTTTGATTAAGGTAAACCAAAACATAAGTAAAGAATATACAGAAAGATTCAGGACAATGTTATAGCAGAGAATATATGAAATGCCAGTAAATTTGAACATTTGTGTAAAGTGGACCATTTCCTAGCTCCTAAAGTTTAACAAAATTGACACAAGAGGAAATCATTTAAGGTCATCATGTCTGCCCTTGGCATTCCCGGAATGCCCTGGACTCAGAATGCAGCATCTGTAGTCCATGTTAACCTGCGGAGAGGGGGCGGGGCTGAGGGAGTTTGGAACACAGCCCTCACAGAGGGAGTGGGTGTGGCAATCTCTGCTGTGACTGAACAAAGGGCAGGGGAGCAGGGGGCCCAGGGCAGGGCCCTCAGAGCCCGGCACGCCCAGTGGGGTACACAAGCATTTAGGCCCAGGACAAAGGAAGCCTTCTTTGTCTGCACAGCTGCCCAAACTCTCACCTTTCCACTCAGGCCGCCCTCTTACTTGAAGTGTGTGTGGAACCTGTCCGCGCAGTACACCTCGCTGCACAGCTAACCATAGTTCTGGGCATCGTAGCTTCCTGCCAGGTGACCGAAGTTCGCAGGCAGATGGGTCCCTGGGACACACGCAGAGAGTCTCCTAACCGGGCCACAGGCCGCCCACTGCCACTGCCCCAGATCGTGGGGTGCCAAGCAGCCCTGTCTGAGGCCGTGCCTCTAGAGGGAGTAGTGGACCAACCCTAGTAGAAAACGGGGTCCTCGCGGGCAACTCATTGGAGGGACACAAATAAATCTTTGCGGACTTTCTGATGAAGCTTACGAGTGTTCACACCTAAGCCTCTTACAAAGTCAGATGTTTAGCTAAACATGAGCTCATGATCTAAATTTACACAATAATGAAGAAATCAGTTACAGGGGGAGACAATCAGCAAAAACAATCAATACCAGAATTAGATTTCCTAAGCCATCGATCAGACGTTGGAATAATCAGGTGCAAGGCAGAAAATATACATAAAAGTGGAACTGAAACAAGGAACAAGGATGTTTTCAAAGACTGGTAGGATCTCTAAAACATTTTTAAAGTACATGTCATTGATAAAGCTAAATACTCAAAGGTTGTGTAATACAACAGATTCATCATTGAGAAGAGTGAAATTATGCTGTTTTGAAAACTATGGCAGGTCAGATTTTGTGCCTAAATATATAATAAGATTTCTCTGAAAAATGCCCATTATTTCAAAGACTTATTGGCAGTAAAATAAGTTAAGGTTATTTCAAATGGCTTGTCTGCAAAGAAAGGTGAGATGTAGGAAATCACAGAAAGTCGAGGCGAAAATAGGTCAATATATACATTGCTATATGGTGAACTAAGACTTAGGCAAGCCACAATGTAGGGGATGTGACACTTAGAAACTTTCAAGTAAGATGGATTCTTGAAAAGTTCAAATCTTTATAAGTAAAAAGATTTATTAAAATGAATAACCAAGTGTTTTATTTGACATCAGAATATCAAAACAATAAAACTGAGAACATACAAAAAATATAAAGGTATGAGCAGAACTCAATACATTAGAAAACGTATAAAATTCAGGTGATGTAGTAAGTAGAAAGAATATTCTTTGACAAGATTAAAAGACACACTTTGATTAAGGAAAACCAAAACATAAGTAAAGAATATACAGAAAGAATCAGGACAATGTTATAGCAGAGAGTATATGAAATGCCAGTAAATTTGAACATTTGTGTAAAGTGGACCAGTTCCTAGCTCCTAAAGTTTACCAAAACTGACACAAGAGGAAATCATTTAAGGTCATCATGTCTGCCCTTGGCATTCTCGGAATGCCCTGGCCTCAGAATGCAGCATCTGTAGTCCATGGTAACCTGCGGAGAGGGGGCGTGGCTGAGGGAGGTTGGAACACGGCCCTCACAGAGGGAGTGGGTGTGGCCATCTCTGCTGTGACTGAACATAGGGCAGGGGAGCAGGGGGTCCAGGGCAGGGCCCTCAGAGCCCGGCAGGCCAAGTGGGGTGTCACAAGCATTTAGGCCCAGGACAAATGGCGCCTTCTTTGTCTGCACAGCTGCACAAACTCTCACCTTTCCACTCAGGCCGCCCTCTTACTTGAAGTGTGTGTGGAACCTGTCCGCGCAGTACACCTCGCTGCACAGCTAACCATAGGTCTGGGCATCGTAGATTCCTGCCAGGTGACCGAAGTTCGCAGGCAGATGGGTCCCTGGGACACACGCAGAGAGGCTCCTACCCGGGCCACAGGCCGCCCACTGCCACTGCCCCAGATCGTGGGGCGCTAAGCAGCCCTGTCTGAGGCCGTGCCTCTAGAGGGAGTAGTGGACCAACCCTTGTAGAGAACGGGGTCCTCACGGGCAACTCATTGGAGGGACACAAATAAATCTTTGCGGACTTTCTGATGAAGCTTACGAGTGTTCACACCTAATCCTCTTACACAGTCAGATGTTTAGCTAAACATGAGCTCATGATCTAAATTTACACAATAATGAAGAAATCAGCTACAGGGGGAGACAATCAGCAAAAACAATCAATACCAGAATTAGATTTCCTAAGCCATCGATCAGACGTTGGAATAATCAGGTGCAAGGCAGAAAATATACATAAAAGTGGAACTGAAACAAGGAACAAGTATGTTTTCAAAGACTGGTAGGATCTCTAAAACATTTTTAAAGTACATGTCATTGATAAAGCTAAATACTCAAAGGTTGTGTAATACAACAGATTCATCATTGAGAAGAGTGAAATTATGCTGTTTTGAAAACTATGGCAGGTCAGATTTTGTGCCTAAATATATAATAAGATTTCTCTAAAAAATGCACATTATTTCAAAGACTTATTGGCTGTAAAATAAGTTAAGGTTATTTCAAATGGCTTGTCTGCAAAGAAAGGTGAGATGTAGGAAATCACAGAAAGTCGAGGCGAAAATAGGTCAATATATACTTTGCTATATTGTGAACTAAGCCTTTGGCCAGCCACAATGTAGAGTACCTGACCCTTAGAAACTTACAAGTAAGCTGGAATCTTTAAAAATTCAAATCTTTATAAGTAAAAAGATTTATTAAAATGAATAACCAAGTGTTTTAATTGACATCAGAAGATCAAAACAATAAACCCTGAGAACATAGAAAAAAGATAAATAAAGATATGAGCAGAAATTAATACCACAGAAAACGTATAAAATTCAGTTGAGGTACTAAGTCCAAAGAATATTCTTTGACAAGATTTAAAAGACACACTTTGATTAAGGAAAACCAAAACATAAGTAAAGAATATACAGAAAGAATCAGGACAATGTTATAGCACAGAGTATATGAAATGCCAGTAAATTTGAACATTTGTGTAAAGTGGACCATTTCCTAGCTCCTGAAGTTTACCAAAACTGACACAAGAGGAAATCATTTAAGGTCATCATGTCTGCCCTTGGCATTCTCGGAATGCCCTGGCCTCAGAATGCAGCATCTGTAGTCCATGGTAACCTGCGGAGAGGGGGCGGGGCTGAGGGAGGTAGGAACACGGCCCTCACAGAGGGAGTGGGTGGGGCCATCTCTGCTGTGACTGAACAAAGGGCAGGGGAGCAGGGGGCCCAGGGCAGGGCACTCAGAGGCCAGCAGGCCCAGTGGGGTGTCACAAGCATTTAGGCCCAGGACAAAGGAAGCCTTCTTTGTCTGCACAGCTGCCCAAACTCTCACCTTTCCACTCAGGCCGCCCTCTTATTGAAGTGTGTGTGGAACCTGTCCGCGCAGTACACCTCGCTGCACAGCTAACCATAGGTCTGGGCATCGTAGCTTCCTGCCAGGTGACGGAAGCTCGCAGGCAGATGGGTCCCTGCGACACACGCAGAGAGGATCCTACCCGGGCCACAGGCCTCCCACTGCCACTGCCCCAGATCGTGGGGCGCAAAGCAGCCCAGTCTGAGACCGTGCCTCTAGAGGGAGTAGTGGACCAACACTTGTAGAGAACGGGGCCCACGCGGGCAACTCATTGGAGGGACACAAATAAATCTTTGCGGATTCTGTGATGAAGCTTACGAGGGTTCACACATAAGCATCTTACATAGTTAGATGTTTAGCTAAACATGAGCTCATGATCTAAATTTACACAATAATGAAGAAATCAGGTACAGGGGGAGACAATCAGCAAAAACAATCAATACCAGAATTAGATTCCCTAGGCCATCGATCAGACGTTGGAATAATCAGCTGCAAGGCAGAAAATATACATAAAACTGGAAATGAAACAAGGAACAAGGATGTTTTCAAAGACTGGTAGGATCTCTAAAACATTTTTAAAGTACATGTCTTTGATAAAGCTAAATACTCAAAGGTTGTGTAATACAACAGATTCATCATTGTGAAGAGTGAAATTATGCTGTTTTGAAAACTATGGCAGGTCAGATTTTCTGCCTAAATATATAAGAAGATTTCTCTGAAAAATACACTTTATTTCAAAGACTTATTGGCTGTGAAATAAGTTAAGTTTATTTCAAATGGCTTGTCTGCAAAGAAAGGTGAGTTATAGGAAATCACAGAAAGTCGAGGGGAAAATAGGTCAATATATACTTTGCTATATTGTGAACTAAGCCTTTGGCCAGCCACAATGTAGAGGACGGGACCCTTAGAAACTTACAAGTAAGCTGGAAGCTTTAAAAATTCAAATCTTTATAAGTAAAAAGATATATTAAAATGAATAACCAGGTGTTTTAATTGACATCAGAAGATCAAAACAATAAACCCTGAGAACATAGAAAAAAGATAAATAAATCTATGAGCAGAACTTAATACCACAGAAAACGTATAAAATTCAGTTGAGGTAGTAAGTCCAAAGAATATTCTTTGACAAGGTTTAAAAGACACACTTTGATTAAGGAAAACCAAAACATAAGTAAAGAATATACAGAAAGAATCAGGACAATGTTATAGCAGAGAATATATGAAATGCCAGTAAATTTGAACATTTGTGTAAAGTGGACCAGTTCCTAGCTCCTAAAGTTTACGAAAACTGACACAAGAGGAAATCATTTAAGGTCATCATGTCTGCCCTTGGCATTCTCGGAATGCCCTGGCCTCAGAATGCAGCATCTGTAGTCCATGGTAACCTGCGGAGAGGGGGCGGGGCTGAGGGAGGTAGGAACACGGCCCTCACAGAGGGAGAGGGTGAGGCCATCTCTGCTGTGACTGAACAAAGGGCAGGGGAGCAGGGGGCCCAGGGCAGGGCCCTCAGAGCCCAGCAGGCCCAGTGGGGTGTCACAAGCATTTAGGCCCAGGACAAAGGAAGCCTTCTTTGTCTGCACAGCTGCCCAAACTCTCACCTTTCCTCTCAGGCCGCCCTCTTATTGATGTGTGTGTGGAAACTGTCCGCGCAGTACACCTCACTGCACAGCTAACCATAGGTCTGGGCATCGTAGCTTCCTGCCAGGTGACAGAAGGTCGCAGGCAGATGGGTCACTGGGACACACGCAGAGAGGCTCCTACCCGGGCCACAGGCCGCCCACTGCCACTGCCCCATATCGTGGGGCCCAAAGCAGCTCTGTCTGAGGCCGTGCCTCTAGAGGGAGTAGTGGACCAACAATTGTAGAGAACGGGACCCTCGCGGGCAACTCATTGGAGGGACACAAATAAATATTTGCGGACTCTGTGATGAAGCTTACGAGGGTTCACACATAAGCCTCTTACATAGTCAGATGTTTAGCTAAACATGAGCTCATGATCTAATTTTACACAATAATGAAGAAATCAGCTACAGGGGGAGACAATCAGCAAAAACAATCAATACCAGAATTAGATTCCCTAGGCCATCGATCAGACGTTGGAATAATCAGGTGCAAGGCAGAAAATATACATAAAACTGGAAATGAAACAAGGAACAAGGATGTTTTCAAAGACTGGTAGGATCTCTAAAACATTTTTAAAGTACATGTCTTTGATAAAGCTAAATACTCAAAGGTTGTGTAATACAACAGATTCATCATTGTGAAGAGTGAAATTATGCTGTTTTGAAAACTATGGTAGGTCAGATTTTCTGCCTAAATATATAAGAAGATTTCTCTGAAAAATACACATTATTTCAAAGACTTATTGGCTGTGAAATAAGTTAAGTTTATTTCAAACGGCTTGTCTGCAAAGAAAGGTGAGTTATAGGAAATCACAGAAAGTCGAGGGGAAAATAGGTCAATATATACTTTGCTATATTGTGAACTAAGCCTTTGGCCAGCCACAATGTAGAGGACGGGACCCTTAGAAACTTACAAGTAAGCTGGAAGCTTTAAAAATTCAAATCTTTATAAGTAAAAAGATTTATTAAAATGAATAACCAGGTGTTTTAATTGACATCAGAAGATCAAAACAATAAACCCTGAGAACATAGAAAAAAGATAAATAAATCTATGAGCAGAACTTAATACCACAGAAAACGTATAAAATTCAGTTGAGGTAGTAAGTCCAAAGAATATTCTTTGACAAGGTTTAAAAGACACACTTTGATTAAGGAAAACCAAAACATAAGTAAAGAATATACAGAAAGATTCAGGACAATGTTATAGCAGAGAATATATGAAATGCCAGTAAATTTGAACATTTGTGTAAAGTGGACCATTTCCTAGCTCCTAAAGTTTAACAAAATTGACACAAGAGGAAATCATTTAAGGTCATCATGTCTGCCCTTGGCATTCCCGGAATGCCCTGGACTCAGAATGCAGCATCTGTAGTCCATGTTAACCTGCGGAGAGGGGGCGGGGCTGAGGGAGTTTGGAACACAGCCCTCACAGAGGGAGTGGGTGTGGCAATCTCTGCTGTGACTGAACAAAGGGCAGGGGAGCAGGGGGCCCAGGGCAGGGCCCTCAGAGCCCGGCACGCCCAGTGGGGTACACAAGCATTTAGGCCCAGGACAAAGGAAGCCTTCTTTGTCTGCACAGCTGCCCAAACTCTCACCTTTCCACTCAGGCCGCCCTCTTACTTGAAGTGTGTGTGGAACCTGTCCGCGCAGTACACCTCGCTGCACAGCTAACCATAGTTCTGGGCATCGTAGCTTCCTGCCAGGTGACCGAAGTTCGCAGGCAGATGGGTCCCTGGGACACACGCAGAGAGTCTCCTAACCGGGCCACAGGCCGCCCACTGCCACTGCCCCAGATCGTGGGGTGCCAAGCAGCCCTGTCTGAGGCCGTGCCTCTAGAGGGAGTAGTGGACCAACCCTAGTAGAAAACGGGGTCCTCGCGGGCAACTCATTGGAGGGACACAAATAAATCTTTGCGGACTTTCTGATGAAGCTTACGAGTGTTCACACCTAAGCCTCTTACAAAGTCAGATGTTTAGCTAAACATGAGCTCATGATCTAAATTTACACAATAATGAAGAAATCAGCTACAGGGGGAGACAATCAGCAAAAACAATCAATACCAGAATTAGATTTCCTAAGCCATCGATCAGACGTTGGAATAATCAGGTGCAAGGCAGAAAATATACATAAAAGTGGAACTGAAACAAGGAACAAGGATGTTTTCAAAGACTGGTAGGATCTCTAAAACATTTTTAAAGTACATGTCATTGATAAAGCTAAATACTCAAAGGTTGTGTAATACAACAGATTCATCATTGAGAAGAGTGAAATTATGCTGTTTTGAAAACTATGGCAGGTCAGATTTTGTGCCTAAATATATAATAAGATTTCTCTGAAAAATGCCCATTATTTCAAAGACTTATTGGCAGTAAAATAAGTTAAGGTTATTTCAAATGGCTTGTCTGCAAAGAAAGGTGAGATGTAGGAAATCACAGAAAGTCGAGGCGAAAATAGGTCAATATATACATTGCTATATGGTGAACTAAGACTTAGGCAAGCCACAATGTAGGGGATGTGACACTTAGAAACTTTCAAGTAAGATGGATTCTTGAAAAGTTCAAATCTTTATAAGTAAAAAGATTTATTAAAATGAATAACCAAGTGTTTTATTTGACATCAGAATATCAAAACAATAAAACTGAGAACATACAAAAAATATAAAGGTATGAGCAGAACTCAATACATTAGAAAACGTATAAAATTCAGGTGATGTAGTAAGTAGAAAGAATATTCTTTGACAAGATTAAAAGACACACTTTGATTAAGGAAAACCAAAACATAAGTAAAGAATATACAGAAAGAATCAGGACAATGTTATAGCAGAGAGTATATGAAATGCCAGTAAATTTGAACATTTGTGTAAAGTGGACCAGTTCCTAGCTCCTAAAGTTTACCAAAACTGACACAAGAGGAAATCATTTAAGGTCATCATGTCTGCCCTTGGCATTCTCGGAATGCCCTGGCCTCAGAATGCAGCATCTGTAGTCCATGGTAACCTGCGGAGAGGGGGCGTGGCTGAGGGAGGTTGGAACACGGCCCTCACAGAGGGAGTGGGTGTGGCCATCTCTGCTGTGACTGAACATAGGGCAGGGGAGCAGGGGGTCCAGGGCAGGGCCCTCAGAGCCCGGCAGGCCAAGTGGGGTGTCACAAGCATTTAGGCCCAGGACAAATGGCGCCTTCTTTGTCTGCACAGCTGCACAAACTCTCACCTTTCCACTCAGGCCGCCCTCTTACTTGAAGTGTGTGTGGAACCTGTCCGCGCAGTACACCTCGCTGCACAGCTAACCATAGGTCTGGGCATCGTAGATTCCTGCCAGGTGACCGAAGTTCGCAGGCAGATGGGTCCCTGGGACACACGCAGAGAGGCTCCTACCCGGGCCACAGGCCGCCCACTGCCACTGCCCCAGATCGTGGGGCGCTAAGCAGCCCTGTCTGAGGCCGTGCCTCTAGAGGGAGTAGTGGACCAACCCTTGTAGAGAACGGGGTCCTCACGGGCAACTCATTGGAGGGACACAAATAAATCTTTGCGGACTTTCTGATGAAGCTTACGAGTGTTCACACCTAATCCTCTTACAAAGTCAGATGTTTAGCTAAACATGAGCTCATGATCTAAATTTACACAATAATGAAGAAATCAGCTACAAGGGGAGACAATCAGCAAAAACAATCAATACCAGAATTAGATTTCCTAAGCCATCGATCAGACGTTGGAATAATCAGGTGCAAGGCAGAAAATATACATAAAAGTGGAACTGAAACAAGGAACAAGTATGTTTTCAAAGACTGGTAGGATCTCTAAAACATTTTTAAAGTACATGTCATTGATAAAGCTAAATACTCAAAGGTTGTGTAATACAACAGATTCATCATTGAGAAGAGTGAAATTATGCTGTTTTGAAAACTATGGCAGGTCAGATTTTGTGCCTAAATATATAATAAGATTTCTCTAAAAAATGCACATTATTTCAAAGACTTATTGGCTGTAAAATAAGTTAAGGTTATTTCAAATGGCTTGTCTGCAAAGAAAGGTGAGATGTAGGAAATCACAGAAAGTCGAGGCGAAAATAGGTCAATATATACTTTGCTATATTGTGAACTAAGCCTTTGGCCAGCCACAATGTAGAGTACCTGACCCTTAGAAACTTACAAGTAAGCTGGAATCTTTAAAAATTCAAATCTTTATAAGTAAAAAGATTTATTAAAATGAATAACCAAGTGTTTTAATTGACATCAGAAGATCAAAACAATAAACCCTGAGAACATAGAAAAAAGATAAATAAAGATATGAGCAGAAATTAATACCACAGAAAACGTATAAAATTCAGTTGAGGTACTAAGTCCAAAGAATATTCTTTGACAAGATTTAAAAGACACACTTTGATTAAGGAAAACCAAAACATAAGTAAAGAATATACAGAAAGAATCAGGACAATGTTATAGCACAGAGTATATGAAATGCCAGTAAATTTGAACATTTGTGTAAAGTGGACCATTTCCTAGCTCCTGAAGTTTACCAAAACTGACACAAGAGGAAATCATTTAAGGTCATCATGTCTGCCCTTGGCATTCTCGGAATGCCCTGGCCTCAGAATGCAGCATCTGTAGTCCATGGTAACCTGCGGAGAGGGGGCGGGGCTGAGGGAGGTAGGAACACGGCCCTCACAGAGGGAGTGGGTGGGGCCATCTCTGCTGTGACTGAACAAAGGGCAGGGGAGCAGGGGGCCCAGGGCAGGGCACTCAGAGGCCAGCAGGCCCAGTGGGGTGTCACAAGCATTTAGGCCAGGACAAAGGAAGCCTTCTTTGTCTGCACAGCTGCCCAAACTCTCACCTTTCCACTCAGGCCGCCCTCTTATTGAAGTGTGTGTGGAACCTGTCCGCGCAGTACACCTCGCTGCACAGCTAACCATAGGTCTGGGCATCGTAGCTTCCTGCCAGGTGACGGAAGCTCGCAGGCAGATGGGTCCCTGCGACACACGCAGAGAGGATCCTACCCGGGCCACAGGCCTCCCACTGCCACTGCCCCAGATCGTGGGGCGCAAAGCAGCCCAGTCTGAGACCGTGCCTCTAGAGGGAGTAGTGGACCAACACTTGTAGAGAACGGGGCCCACGCGGGCAACTCATTGGAGGGACACAAATAAATCTTTGCGGATTCTATGATGAAGCTTACGAGGGTTCACACATAAGCATCTTACATAGTTAGATGTTTAGCTAAACATGAGCTCATGATCTAAATTTACACAATAATGAAGAAATCAGGTACAGGGGGAGACAATCAGCAAAAACAATCAATACCAGAATTAGATTCCCTAGGCCATCGATCAGACGTTGGAATAATCAGCTGCAAGGCAGAAAATATACATAAAACTGGAAATGAAACAAGGAACAAGGATGTTTTCAAAGACTGGTAGGATCTCTAAAACATTTTTAAAGTACATGTCTTTGATAAAGCTAAATACTCAAAGGTTGTGTAATACAACAGATTCATCATTGTGAAGAGTGAAATTATGCTGTTTTGAAAACTATGGCAGGTCAGATTTTCTGCCTAAATATATAAGAAGATTTCTCTGAAAAATACACTTTATTTCAAAGACTTATTGGCTGTGAAATAAGTTAAGTTTATTTCAAATGGCTTGTCTGCAAAGAAAGGTGAGTTATAGGAAATCACAGAAAGTCGAGGGGAAAATAGGTCAATATATACTTTGCTATATTGTGAACTAAGCCTTTGGCCAGCCACAATGTAGAGGACGGGACCCTTAGAAACTTACAAGTAAGCTGGAAGCTTTAAAAATTCAAATCTTTATAAGTAAAAAGATATATTAAAATGAATAACCAGGTGTTTTAATTGACATCAGAAGATCAAAACAATAAACCCTGAGAACATAGAAAAAAGATAAATAAATCTATGAGCAGAACTTAATACCACAGAAAACGTATAAAATTCAGTTGAGGTAGTAAGTCCAAAGAATATTCTTTGACAAGGTTTAAAAGACACACTTTGATTAAGGAAAACCAAAACATAAGTAAAGAATATACAGAAAGAATCAGGACAATGTTATAGCAGAGAATATATGAAATGCCAGTAAATTTGAACATTTGTGTAAAGTGGACCAGTTCCTAGCTCCTAAAGTTTACGAAAACTGACACAAGAGGAAATCATTTAAGGTCATCATGTCTGCCCTTGGCATTCTCGGAATGCCCTGGCCTCAGAATGCAGCATCTGTAGTCCATGGTAACCTGCGGAGAGGGGGCGGGGCTGAGGGAGGTAGGAACACGGCCCTCACAGAGGGAGAGGGTGAGGCCATCTCTGCTGTGACTGAACAAAGGGCAGGGGAGCAGGGGGCCCAGGGCAGGGCCCTCAGAGCCCAGCAGGCCCAGTGGGGTGTCACAAGCATTTAGGCCCAGGACAAAGGAAGCCTTCTTTGTCTGCACAGCTGCCCAAACTCTCACCTTTCCTCTCAGGCCGCCCTCTTATTGATGTGTGTGTGGAAACTGTCCGCGCAGTACACCTCACTGCACAGCTAACCATAGGTCTGGGCATCGTAGCTTCCTGCCAGGTGACAGAAGGTCGCAGGCAGATGGGTCACTGGGACACACGCAGAGAGGCTCCTACCCGGGCCACAGGCCGCCCACTGCCACTGCCCCATATCGTGGGGCCCAAAGCAGCTCTGTCTGAGGCCGTGCCTCTAGAGGGAGTAGTGGACCAACACTTGTAGAGAACGGGACCCTCGCGGGCAACTCATTGGAGGGACACAAATAAATATTTGCGGACTCTGTGATGAAGCTTACGAGGGTTCACACATAAGCCTCTTACATAGTCAGATGTTTAGCTAAACATGAGCTCATGATCTAATTTTACACAATAATGAAGAAATCAGCTACAGGGGGAGACAATCAGCAAAAACAATCAATACCAGAATTAGATTCCCTAGGCCATCGATCAGACGTTGGAATAATCAGGTGCAAGGCAGAAAATATACATAAAACTGGAAATGAAACAAGGAACAAGGATGTTTTCAAAGACTGGTAGGATCTCTAAAACATTTTTAAAGTACATGTCTTTGATAAAGCTAAATACTCAAAGGTTGTGTAATACAACAGATTCATCATTGTGAAGAGTGAAATTATGCTGTTTTGAAAACTATGGTAGGTCAGATTTTCTGCCTAAATATATAAGAAGATTTCTCTGAAAAATACACATTATTTCAAAGACTTATTGGCTGTGAAATAAGTTAAGTTTATTTCAAACGGCTTGTCTGCAAAGAAAGGTGAGTTATAGGAAATCACAGAAAGTCGAGGGGAAAATAGGTCAATATATACTTTGCTATATTGTGAACTAAGCCTTTGGCCAGCCACAATGTAGAGGACGGGACCCTTAGAAACTTACAAGTAAGCTGGAAGCTTTAAAAATTCAAATCTTTATAAGTAAAAAGATTTATTAAAATGAATAAGCAGGTGTTTTAATTGACATCAGAAGATCAAAACAATAAACCCTGAGAACATAGAAAAAAGATAAATAAATCTATGAGCAGATCTTAATACCACAGAAAACGTATAAAATTCAGTTGAGGTAGTAAGTCCAAAGAATATTCTTTGACAAGGTTTAAAAGACACACTTTGATTAAGGAAAACCAAAACATAAGTAAAGAATATACAGAAAGAATCAGGACAATGTTATAGCAGAGAATATATGAAATGCCAGTAAATTTGAACATTGTGTAAAGTGGACCATTTCCTAGCTCCTAAAGTTTAACAAAATTGACACAAGAGGAAATCATTTAAGGTCATCATGTCTGCCCTTGGCATTCTCGGAATGCCCTAGACTCAGAATGCAGCATCTGTAGTCCATGGTAACCTGCGGAGAGGGCATGGAGCTGAGGAATGTTGGAACACTGCCTTCACTGAGGGAGTGGGTGGGGCCATCTCTGCTGTGACTGAACAAAGGGCAGGGGAGAAGTGGGCCAACGGCAGGGCCCTCAGAACCCGGCAGGGCCAGTCGTGTGTCAGAAGCATTTAGGCCCAGGCCAAAGTGCGCCTTCTTTGTCTGCACAGCTGCCCAAACTCTCACGTTTCCACTCAGTCCGCCCTCTTACTTGAAGTGTGTGTGGAACCGGTCCGCGCAGTACACCTCGCTGCAAAGCTAACCATAGGACTGGGCATCATAGCTTCCTGCCAGGGGACCGAAGTTCGCAGGCAGATGGGTCGTGGGACACGCGTGGGGAACCTCCTGCCCCGGCCACAGGCCGCCCAAAGCCACTATCCCAGATCGGGGGCAGCAAAGCAGTCCTGTCTGAGTCCCAGCCTCTAGAGGGAGTAGTGGACCAACACTTGTAGAAAACGGGGTCCGCGCGGGTAACTCATTGGAGGGACACAAAAAAATCTTTGCGGACTTTCTGCTGAAGCTTACGAGCGTTCACACATAAGCCTCTTACAAGGTCATCTGTTTAGCTAAACATGAGCTCATGATCTAAATTTACACAATAATGAAGAAATCAGCTACAAGGGGAGACAAGCAGCAAAAACAATCAATACCAGAATTAGATTCCCTAGGCCAACCATCAGATGTTGGAATAATCAGGTGCAAGGCAGAAAGTATATACAAAACTGGAACTGAAACAAGGAACAAGGATGTTTTCAAAGACTGGTAGGATCTCTAAAACATTTTTAAAGTACATGTCATTGATAAAGCTAAATACTCAATGGTTGTGTAATACAACAGATTCATCATTGAGAAGAGTGAAATTATGCTGTTTTGAAAACTATGGCAGGTCAGATTTTCTGCCTAATTATATAAGAAGATTTCTCTAAAAATACACATTATTTCAAAGACTTATTGGCTGTGAAATAAGTTAAGGGTATTTCAAATGGCTTGTCTGCAAAGAAAGGTGAGATGTAGGGAATCACAGAAAGTCGAGGGGAAAATAGGTCAATATATACATTGCTATATGGTGAACTAAGACTTAGGCCAGCCACAATGTAGAGGACCTGACCCTTAGAAACTTACAAGTAAGCTGGAATCTTGAAAAGTTCAAATCTTTAGAAGTAAAAAGATTTATTAAAATGAATAACCAAGTGTTTTAATTGACATCAGAAGATCAAAACAATAAACCTGAGAACATAGAAAAAATATAAATAAAGATATGAGCAGAACTTAATACAATAGAAAACGTATAAAATTCAGGTGATGTAGTAAGTCCAAAGAATATTCTTTGACAAGATTAAAAGACACACTTTGATTAAGGAAAACCAAAACATAAGTAAAGAATATACAGAAAGAATCAGGACAATGTTATAGCAGAGAGTATATGAAATGCCAGTAAATTTGAACATTTGTGTAAAGTGGACCAGTTCCTAGCTCCTAAAATTTACCAAAACTGACAAAAGAGGAAATCATTTAAGGTCGTCATGTCTGCCCTTGGCATTCCCGGAATGCCCTGGACTCAGAATGCAGCATCTGTAGTCCATGTTAACCTGCGGAGAGGGGGCGGGGCTGAGGGAGTTTGGAACACAGCCCTCACAGAGGGAGTGGGTGTGGCAATCTCTGCTGTGACTGAACAAAGGGCAGGGGATCAGGGGGCCCAGGGCAGGGCCCTCAGAGCCCGGCAGGCCCAGTGGGGTACACAAGCATTTAGGCCCAGGACAAAGGAAGCCTTCTTTGTCTGCACAGCTGCCCAAACTCTCACCTTTCCACTCAGGCCGCCCTCTTACTTGAAGTGTGTGTGGAACCTGTCCGCGCAGTACACCTCGCTGCACAGCTAACCATAGTTCTGGGCATCGTAGCTTCCTGCCAGGTGACCGAAGTTCGCAGGCAGATGGGTCCCTGGGACACACGCAGAGAGTCTCCTAACCGGGCCACAGGCCGCCCACTGCCACTGCCCCAGATCGTGGGGTGCCAAGCAGCCCTGTCTGAGGCCGTGCCTCTAGAGGGAGTAGTGGACCAACCCTAGTAGAAAACGGGGTCCTCGCGGGCAACTCATTGGAGGGACACAAATAAATCTTTGCGGACTTTCTGATGAAGCTTACGAGTGTTCACACCTAAGCCTCTTACAAAGTCAGATGTTTAGCTAAACATGAGCTCATGATCTAAATTTACAAAATAATGAAGAAATCAGCTACAGGGGGAGACAATCAGCAAAAACAATCAATACCAGAATTAGATTTCCTAAGCCATCGATCAGACGTTGGAATAATCAGGTGCAAGACAGAAAATATACATAAAAGTGGAACTGAAACAAGGAACAAGGATGTTTTCAAAGACTGGTAGGATCTCTAAAACATTTTTAAAGTACATGTCATTGATAAAGCTAAATACTCAAAGGTTGTGTAATACAACAGATTCATCATTGAGAAGAGTGAAATTATGCTGTTTTGAAAACTATGGCAGGTCAGATTTTGTGCCTAAATATATAATAAGATTTCTCTGAAAAATGCACTTTATTTCAAAGACTTATTGGCAGTACAATAAGTTAAGGTTATTTCAAATGGCTTGTCTGCAAAGAAAGGTGAGATGTAGGAAATCACAGAAAGTCGAGGCGAAAATAGGTCAATATATACTTTGCTATATTGTGAACTAAGCCTTTGGCCAGCCACAATGTAGAGGACCTGACCCATAGAAACTTACAAGTAAGCTGGAATCTTTAAAAATTCAAATCTTTATAAGTAAAAAGATTTATTAAAATGAATAACCAAGTGTTTTAATTGACATCAGAAGATCAAAACAATAAACCCTGAGAACATAGAAAAAAGATAAATAAAGATATGAGCAGAAATTAATACCACAGAAAACGTATAAAATTCAGTTGAGGTACTAAGTCCAAAGAATATTCTTTGACAAGATTTAAAAGACACACTTTGATTATGGAAAACCAAAACATAAGTAAAGAATATACAGAAAGAATCAGGACAATGTTATAGCACAGAGTATATGAAATGCCAGTAAATTTGAACATTTGTGTAAAGTGGACCAGTTCCTAGCTCCTAAAGTTTACCAAAACTGACACAAGAGGAAATCATTTAAGGTCATCATGTCTGCCCTTGGCATTCTCGGAATGCCCTGGCCTCAGAATGCAGCATCTGTAGTCCATGGTAACCTGCGGAGAGGGGGCGGGGCTGAGGGAGGTAGGAACACGGCCCACACAGACGGAGTGGGTGGGGCCATTTCTGCTGTGACTGAACAAAGGGCAGGGGAGCAGGGGTCCCAGGGCAGGGCCCTCAGAGCCCGGCAGGCCCAGTGGGGTACACAAGCATTTAGGCCCAGGACAAAGGAAGCCTTCTTTGTCTGCACAGCTGCCCAAACTCTCACCTTTCCACTCAGGCCGCCCTCTTACTTGAAGTGTGTGTGGAACCTGTCCGCGCAGTACACCTCGCTGCACAGCTAACCATAAGTCTGGGCATCGTAGCTTCCTGCCAGGTGACGGAAGCTCGCAGGCAGATGGGTCCCTGGGACACACGCAGAGAGGCTCCTACCCGGGCCACAGGCCGCCCACTGCCACTGCCCCAGATCTTGGGGCGCAAAGCAGCCCTGTCTGAGGCCGTGCCTCTAGAGGGAGTAGTGGACCAACACTTGTAGAGAACGGGGCCCACACGGGCAACTCATTGGAGGGACACAAATAAATCTTTGCGGATTCTGTGATGAAGCTTACGAGGGTTCACACATAAGCCTCTTACATAGTTAGATGTTTCGCTAAACATGAGCTCATGATCTAAATTTACACAATAATGAAGAAATCATGTACAGGGGGAGACAATCAGCAAAAACAATCAATACCAGAATTAGATTCCCTAGGCCATCGATCAGACGTTGGAATAATCAGGTGCAAGGCAGAAAATATACATAAAACTGGAAATGAAACAAGGAACAAGGATGTTTTCAAAGACTGGTAGGATATCTAAAACATTTTTAAAGTACATGTCATTGATAAAGCTAAATACTCAAAGGTTGTGTAATACAACAGATTCATCATTGTGAAGAGTGAATTTATGCTGTTTTGAAAACTATGGTAGGTCAGATTTTCTGCCTAAATATATAAGAAGATTTCTCTGAAAAATACACATTATTTCAAAGACTTATTGGCTGTGAAATAAGTTAAGTTTATTTCAAATGGCTTGTCTGCAAAGAAAGGTGAGTTATAGGAAATCACAGAAAGTCGAGGGGAAAATAGGTCAATATATACTTTGCTATATTGTGAACTAAGCCTTTGGCCAGCCACAATGTAGAGGACGGGACCCTTAGAAACTTACAAGTAAGCTGGAAGCTTTAAAAATTCAAATCTTTATAAGTAAAAAGATTTATTAAAATGAATAACCAGGTGTTTTAATTGACATCAGAAGATCAAAACAATAAACCCTGAGAACATAGAAAAAAGATAAATAAATCTATGAGCAGAACTTAATACCACAGAAAACGTATAAAATTCAGTTGAGGTAGTAAGTCCAAAGAATATTCTTTGACAAGGTTTAAAAGACACACTTTGATTAAGGAAAACCAAAACATAAGTAAAGAATATACAGAAAGAATCAGGACAATGTTATAGCAGAGAATATATGAAATGCCAGTAAATTTGAACATTTGTGTAAAGTTGACCAGTTCCTAGCTCCTAAAGTTTACGAAAACTGACACAAGAGGAAATCATTTAAGGTCATCATGTCTGCCCTTGGCATTCTCGGAATGCCCTGGCCTCAGAATGCAGCATCTGTAGTCCATGGTAACCTGCGGAGAGGGGGCGGGGCTGAGGGAGGTAGGAACACGGCCCTCACAGAGGGAGAGGGTGGGGCCATCTCTGCTGTGACTGAACAAAGGGCAGGGGAGCAGGGGGCCCAGGGCAGGGCCCTCAGAGCCCAGCAGGCCCAGTGGGGTGTCACAAGCATTTAGGCCCAGGACAAAGGAAACCTTCTTTGTCTGCACAGCTGCCCAAACTCTCACCTTATCTCTCAGGCCGCCCTCTTATTGATGTGTGTGTGGAAACTGTCCGCGCAGTACACCTCGCTGCACAGCTAACCATAGGTCTGGGCATCGTAGCTTCCTGCCAGGTGACGGAAGCTCGCAGGCAGATGGGTCAATGGAATCACGCACAGAGGCTCCTACCCGGGCCATAGGCCGCCCACTGCCACTGCCCCAGATCGTGAGGCGCAAAGCAGCCCTGTCTGAGGCCGTGCCTCTAGAGGGAGTAGTGGACCAACACTTGTAGAGAACGGGGCCCTCGCGGGCAACTCATTGGAGGGACACAAATAAATCTTTGCGGACTCTGTGATGAAGCTTACGAGGGTTCACACATAAGCATCTTACATAGTCAGATGTTTAGCTAAACATGAGCTCATGATCTAATTTTACACAATAATGAAGAAATCAGCTACAGGGTGAGACAATCAGCAAAAACAATCAATACCAGAATTAGATTCCCTAGGCCATCGATCAGACGTTGGAATAATCAGGTGCAAGGCAGAAAATATACATAAAACTGGAAATGAAACAAGGAACAAGGATGTTTTCAAAGACTGGTAGGATCTCTAAAACATTTTTAAAGTACATGTCTTTGATAAAGCTAAATACTCAAAGGTTGTGTAATACAACAGATTCATCATTGTGAAGAGTGAAATTATTCTGTTTTGAAAACTATGGTAGGTCAGATTTTCTGCCTAAATATATAAGAAGATTTCTCTGAAAAATACACATTATTTCAAAGACTTATTGGCTGTGAAATAAGTTAAGTTTATTTCAAATGGCTTGTCTGCAAAGAAAGGTGAGTTATAGGAAATCACAGAAAGTCGAGGGGAAAATAGGTCAATATATACTTTGCTATATTGTGAACTAAGCCTTTGGCCAGCCACAATGTAGAGGACGGGACCCTTAGATACTTACAAGTAAGCTGGAAGCTTTAAAAATTCAAATCTTTATAAGTAAAAAGGTTTATTAAAATGAATAACCAGGTGTTTTAATTGACATCAGAAGATCAAAACAATAAACCCTGAGAACATAGAAAAAAGATAAATAAATCTATGAGCAGAACTTAATACCACAGGAAACGTATAAAATTCAGTTGAGGTAGTAAGTCCAAAGAATATTCTTTGACAAGGTTTAAAAGACACACTTTGATTAAGGAAAACCAAAACATAAGTAAAGAATATACAGAAAGAATCAGGACAATGTTATAGCAGAGAATATATGAAATGCCAGTAAATTTGAACATTTGTGTAAAGTGGACCATTTCCTAGCTCCTAAAGTTTAACAAAATTGACACAAGAGAGAATCATTTAAGGTCATCATGTCTGCCCTTGGCATTCTCGGAATGCCCTAGACTCAGAATGCAGCATCTGTAATCCATGGTAACCTGCGGAGAGGGCATGGAGCTGAGGGATGTTGGAACACTGCCTTCACTGAGGGAGTGGGTGGGGCCATCTCTGCTGTGACTGAACAAAGGGCAGGGGAGAAGTGGGCCAACGGCAGGGCCCTCAGAACCCGGCAGGGCCAGTCGTGTGTCAGAAGCATTTAGGCCCAGGCCAAAGTGCGCCTTCTTTGTCTGCACAGCTGCCCAAACTCTCACGTTTCCACTCAGGCCGCCCTCTTACTTGAAGTGTGTGTGGAACCGGTCCGCGCAGTACACCTCGCTGCAAAGCTAACCATAGGACTGGGCATCATAGCTTCCTGCCAGGGGACCGAAGTTCGCAGGCAGATGGGTCGTGGGACACGCGTGGGGAACCTCCTGCCCCGGCCACAGGCCGCCCAAAGCCACTATCCCAGATCGGGGGCAGCAAAGCAGTCCTGTCTGAGTCCCAGCCTCTAGAGGGAGTAGTGGACCAACACTTGTAGAAAACGGGGTCCACGCGGCTAACTCATTGGAGGGACACAAAAAATACTTTGCGGACTTTCTGCTGAAGCTTACGAGCGTTCACACATAAGCCTCTTACAAGGTCATCTGTTTAGCTAAACATGAGCTCATGATCTAAATTTACACAATAATGAAGAAATCAGCTACAAGGGGAGACAAGCAGCAAAAACAATCAATACCAGAATTAGATTCCCTAGGCCAACCATCAGATGTTGGAATAATCAGGTGCAAGGCAGAAAGTATATACAAAACTGGAACTGAAACAAGGAACAAGGATGTTTTCAAAGACTGGTAGGATCTCTAAAACATTTTTAAAGTACATGTCATTGATAAAGCTAAATACTCAATGGTTGTGTAATACAACAGATTCATCATTGAGAAGAGTGAAATTATGCTGTTTTGAAAACTATGGCAGGTCAGATTTTCTGCCTAATTATATAAGAAGATTTCTCTAAAAATACACATTATTTCAAAGGCTTATTGGCTGTGAAATAAGTTAAGGGTATTTCAAATGGCTTGTCTGCAAAGAAAGGTGAGATGTAGGGAATCACAGAAAGTCGAGGGGAAAATAGGTCAATATATACATTGCTATATGGTGAACTAAGACTTAGGCCAGCCACAATGTAGAGGACCTGACCCTTAGAAACTTACAAGTAAGCTAGAATCTTGAAAAGTTCAAATCTTTAGAAGTAAAAAGATTTATTAAAATGAATAACCAAGTGTTTTAATTGACATCAGAAGATCAAAACAATAAACCTGAGAACATAGAAAAAATATAAATAAAGATATGAGCAGAACTTAATACAATAGAAAACGTATAAAACTCAGGTGATGTAGTAAGTCCAAAGAATATTCTTTGACAAGATTAAAAGACACACTTTGATTAAGGAAAACCAAAACATAAGTAAAGAATATACAGAAAGAATCAGGACAATGTTATAGCATAGAGTATATGAAATGCCAGTAAATTTGAACATTTGTGTAAAGTGGACCAGTTCCTAGCTCCTAAAATTTACCAAAACTGACAAAAGAGGAAATCATTTAAGGTCGTCATGTCTGCCCTTGGCATTCTCGGAATGCCCTGGACTCAGAAGGCAGCATCTGTAGTCCATGTTAACCTGCGGAGAGGGGGCGGGGCTGAGGGAGTTTGGAACACAGCCCTCACAGAGGGAGTGGGTGTGGCAATCTCTGCTGTGACTGAACAAGGGGCAGGGGAGCAAGGGGCCCAGGGCAGGGCCCTCAGAGCCCGGCACGCCCAGTGGGGTACACAAGCATTTAGGCCCAGGACAAAGGAAGCCTTCTTTGTTTGCACAGCTGCCCAAACTCTCACCTTTCCACTCAGTCCGCCCTCTTACTTGAAGTGTGTGTGGAACCTGTCCACGCAGTACACCTCGCTGCACAGCTAACCATAGTTCTGGGCATCGTAGCTTCCTGCCAGGTGACCGACGTTCGCAGGCAGATGGATCCCTGGGACACACGCAGAGAGTCTCCTAACCGGGCCACAGGCCGCCCACTGCCACTGCCCCAGATCGTGGGGTGCCAAGCAGCCCTGTCTGAGGCCGTGCCTCTAGAGGGAGTAGTGGACCAACCCTAGTAGAAAACGGGGTCCTCGCGGGCAACTCATTGGAGGGACACAAATAAATCTTTGCGGACTTTCTGATGAAGCTTACGAGTGTTCACACCTAAGCCACTTGCAAAGTCAGATGTTTAGCTAAACATGAGCTCATGATCTAAATTTACACAATAATGAAGAAATCAGCTACAGGGGGAGACAATCAGCAAAAACAATCAATACCAGAATTAGATTTCCTAAGCCATCGATCAGACGTTGGAATAATCAGGTGCAAGGCAGAAAATATACATAAAAGTGGAACTGAAACAAGGAACAAGGATGTTTTCAAAGACTGGTAGGATCTCTAAAACATTTTTAAAGTACATGTCATTGATAAAGCTAAATACTCAAAGGTTGTGTAATACAACAGATTCATCATTGAGAAGAGTGAAATTATGCTGTTTTGAAAACTATGGCAGGTCAGATTTTGTGCCTAAATATATAATAAGATTTCTCAGAAAAATGCACATTATTTCAAAGACTTATTGGCAGTAAAATAAGTTAAGGGTATTTCAAATGGCTTGTCTGCAAAGAAAGGTGAGATGTAGGAAATCACAGAAAGTCGAGGCGAAAATAGGTCAATATATACTTTGCTATATTGTGAACTAAGCCTTTGGCCAGCCACAATGTAGAGGACCTGACCCTTAGAAACTTACAAGTAAGCTGGAATCTTTAAAAATTCATATCTTTATAAGTAAAAAGATTTATTAAAATGAATAACCAAGTGTTTTAATTGACATCAGAAGATCAAAACAATAAACCCTGAGAACATAGAAAAAAGATAAATAAATCTATGAGCAGAAATTAATACCACAGAAAACGTATAAAATTCAGTTGAGGTACTAAGTCCAAAGAATATTCTTTGACAAGATTTAAAAGACACACTTTGATTAAGGAAAACCAAAACATAAGTAAAGAATATACAGAAAGAATCAGGACAATGTTATAGCACAGAGTATATGAAATGGCAGTAAATTTGAACATTTGTGTAAAGTGGACCAGTTCCTAGCTCCTAAAGTTTACCAAAACTGACACAAGAGGAAATCATTTAAGGTCATCATGTCTGCCCTTGGCATTCTCGGAATGCCCTGGCCTCAGAATGCAGCATCTGTAGTCCATGGTAACCTGCGGAGAGTGGGCGGGGCTGAGGGAGTTAGGAACACGGCCCTCACAGAGGGAGTGGGTGGGGCCATCTCTGCTGTGACTGAACAAAGGGCAGGGGAGCAGGGGGCCCAGGCCAGGGCACTCAGAGGCCAGCAGGCCCAGTGGGGTGTCACAAGCATTTAGGCCCAGGACAAAGGAAGCCTTCTTTGTCTGCACAGCTGCCCAAACTCTCACATTTCCACTCAGGCCGCCCTCTTACTTGAAGTGTGTGTGGAACCTGTCCGCGCAGTACACCTCGCTGCACAGCTAACCATAAGTCTTGGCATCGTAGCTTCCTGCCAGGTGACGGAAGCTCGCAGGCAGATGGGTCCCTGGGACACACGCAGAGAGGCTCCTACCCGGGCCACAGGCCGCCCACTGCCACTGCCCCAGATCGTGGGGCGCAAAGCAGCCCTGTCTGAGGCCGTGCCTCTAGAGGGAGTAGTGGACCAACACTTGTAGAGAACGGGGCCCACGCGGGCAACTCATTGGAGGGACACAAATAAATCTTTGCGGATTCTGTGATGAAGCTTACGAGGGTTCACACATAAGCCTCTTACATAGTCAGATGTTTAGCTAAACATGAGCTCATGATCTAAATTTACACAATAATGAAGAAATCAGCTACAGGGGGAGACAATCAGCAAAAACAATCAATACCAGAATTAGATTCCCTAGGCCATCGATTAGACGTTGGAATAATCAGGTGCAAGGCAGAAAATATACATAAAACTGGAAATGAAACAAGGAACAAGGATGTTTTCAAAGACTGGTACGATCTCTAAAACATTTTTAAAGTACATGTCATTGATAAAGCTAAATACTCAAAGGTTGTGTAATACAACAGATTCATGATTGTGAAGAGTGAAATTATGCTGTTTTGAAAACTATGGCAGGTCAGATTTTCTGCCTAAATATATAAGAAGATTTCTCTGAAAAATACACATTATTTCAAAGACTTATTGGCTGTGAAATAAGTTAAGTTTATTTCAAATGGCTTGTCTGCAAAGAAAGGTGAGTTATAGGAAATCACAGAAAGTCGAGGGGAAAATAGGTCAATATATACTTTGCTATATTGTGAACTAAGCCTTTGGCCAGCCACAATGTAGAGGATGGGACCCTTAGAAACTTACAAGTAAGCTGGAAGCTTTAAAAATTCAAATCTTTATAAGTAAAAAGATTTATTAAAATGAATAACCAGGTGTTATAATTGACATCAGAAGATCAAAACAATAAACCCTGAGAACATAGAAAAAAGATAAATAAATCTATGAGCAGAACTTAATACCACAGAAAACGTATAAAATTCAGTTGAGGTAGTAAGTCCAAAGAATATTCTTTGACAAGGTTTAAAAGACACACTTTGATTAAGGAAAACCAAAACATAAGTAAAGAATATACAGAAAGAATCAGGACAATGTTATAGCAGAGAATATATGAAATGCCAGTAAATTTGAACATTTGTGTAAAGTGGACCAGTTCCTAGCTCCTAAAGTTTACGAAAACTGACACAAGAGGAAATCATTTAAGGTCATCATGTCTGCCCTTGGCATTCTCGGAATGCCCTGGCCTCAGAATGCAGCATCTGTAGTCCATGGTAACCTGCGGAGAGTGGGCGGGGCTGAGGGAGGTAGGAACACGGCCCTCACAGAGGGAGAGGGTGGGGCCATCTCTGCTGTGACTGAACAAAGGGCAGGGGAGCAGGGGGCCCAGGGCAGGGCACTCAGAGGCCAGCAGGCCCAGTGGGGTGTCACAAGCATTTAGGCCCAGGACAAAGGAAGCCTTCTTTGTCTGCACAGCTGCCCAAACTCTCACCTTTCCTCTCAGGCCGCCCTCTTATTGAAGTGTGTGTGGAACCTGTCCGCGCAGTACACCTTGCTGCACAGCTAACCATAGGTCTGGGCATCGTAGCTTCCTGCCAGGTGACGGAAGCTCGCAGGCAGATGGGTCACTGGGACACACGCAGAGAGGCTCCTACCCGGGCCACAGGCCGCCCACTGCCACTGCCCCAGATCGTGGGGCGCAAAGCAGCCCTGTCTGAGGCCGTGCCTCTAGAGGGAGTAGTGGACCAACACTTGTAGAGAACGGGGCCCTCTCGGGCAACTCATTGGAGGGACACAAATAAATCTTTGCGGACTCTGTGATGAAGCTTACGAGGGTTCACACATAAGCCTCTTACATAGTCAGATGTTTAGCTAAACATGAGCTCATGATCTAATTTTACACAATAATGAAGAAATCAGGTACAGGGGGAGACAATCAGCAAAAACAATCAATACCAGAATTAGATTCCCTAGGCCATCGATCAGACGTTGGAATAATCAGGTGCAAGGCAGAAAATATACATAAAACTGGAAATGAAACAAGGAACAAGGATGTTTTCAAAGACTGGTAGGATCTCTAAAACATTTTTAAAGTACATGTCATTGATAAAGCTAAATACTCAAAGGTTGTGTAATACAACAGATTCATCATTGTGAAGAGTGAAATTATGCGGTTTTGAAAACTATGGTAGGTCAGATTTTCTGCCTAAATATATAAGAAGATTTCTCTGAAAAATACACATTATTTCAAAGACTTATTGGCTGTGAAATAAGTTAAGTTTATTTCAAATGGCTTGTCTGCAAAGAAAGGTGAGTTATAGGAAATCACAGAAAGTCGAGGGGAAAATAGGTCAATATATACTTTGCTATATTGTGAACTAAGCCTTTGGCCAGCCACAATGTAGAGGACGGGACCCTTAGAAACTTACAAGTAAGCTGGAAGCTTTAAAAATTCAAATCTTTATAAGTAAAAAGATTTATTAAAATGAATAACCAGGTGTTTTAATTGACATCAGAAGATCAAAACAATAAACCCTGAGAACATAGAAAAAAGATAAATAAATCTATGAGCAGAACTTAATACCACAGAAAACGTATAAAATTCAGTTGAGGTAGTAAGTCCAAAGAATATTCTTTGACAAGGTTTAAAAGACACACTTTGATTAAGGAAAACCAAAACATAAGTAAAGAATATACAGAAAGAATCAGGACAATGTTATAGCAGAGAGTATATGAAATGCCAGTAAATTTGAACATTTGTGTAAAGTGGACCAGTTCCTAGCTCCTAAAATTTACCAAAACTGACAAAAGAGGAAATCATTTAAGGTCGTCATGTCTGCCCTTGGCATTCCCGGAATGCCCTGGACTCAGAATGCAGCATCTGTAGTCCATGTTAACCTGCGGAGAGGGGGCGGGGCTGAGGGAGTTTGGAACACAGCCCTCACAGAGGGAGTGGGTGTGGCAATCTCTGCTGTGACTGAACAAAGGGCAGGGGAGCAGGGGGCCCAGGGCAGGGCCCTCAGAGCCCGGCAGGCCCAGTGGGGTACACAAGCATTTAGGCCCAGGACAAAGGAAGCCTTCTTTGTCTGCACAGCTGCCCAAACTCTCACCTTTCCACTCAGGCCGCCCTCTTACTTGAAGTGTGTGCGGAACCTGTCCGCACAGTACACCTCGCTGCACAGCTAACCATAGTTCTGGGCATCGTAGCTTCCTGCCAGGTGACCGAAGTTCGCAGGCAGATGGGTCCCTGGGACACACGCAGAGAGTCTCCTAACCGGGCCACAGGCCGCCCACTGCCACTGCCCCAGATCGTGGGGTGCCAAGCAGCCCTGTCTGAGGCCGTGCCTCTAGAGGGAGTAGTGGACCAACCCTAGTAGAAAACGGGGTCCTCGCGGGCAATTCATTGGAGGGACACAAATAAATCTTTGCGGACTTTCTGATGAAGCTTACGAGTGTTCACACCTAAGCCTCTTACAAAGTCAGATGTTTAGCTAAACATGAGCTCATGATCTAAATTTACACAATAATGAAGAAATCAGCTACAGGGGGAGACAATCAGCAAAAACAATCAATACCAGAATTAGATTTCCTAAGCCATCGATCAGACGTTGGAATAATCAGGTGCAAGACAGAAAATATACATAAAAGTGGAACTGAAACAAGGAACAAGGATGTTTTCAAAGACTGGTAGGATCTCTAAAACATTTTTAAAGTACATGTCATTGATAAAGCTAAATACTCAAAGGTTGTGTAATACAACAGATTCATCATTGAGAAGAGTGAAATTATGCTGTTTTGAAAACTATGGCAGGTCAGATTTTGTGCCTAAATATATAATAAGATTTCTCTGAAAAATGCACTTTATTTCAAAGACTTATTGGCAGTACAATAAGTTAAGGTTATTTCAAATGGCTTGTCTGCAAAGAAAGGTGTGATGTAGGAAATCACAGAAAGTCGAGGCGAAAATAGGTCAATATATACTTTGCTATATTGTGAACTAAGCCTTTGGCCAGCCACAATGTAGAGGACCTGACCCTTAGAAACTTACAAGTAAGCTGGAATCTTTAAAAATTCAAATCTTTATAAGTAAAAAGATTTATTAAAATGAATAACCAAGTGTTTTAATTGACATCAGAAGATCAAAACAATAAACCCTGAGAACATAGAAAAAAGATAAATAAAGATATGAGCAGAAATTAATACCACAGAAAACGTATAAAATTCAGTTGAGGTACTAAGTCCAAAGAATATTCTTTGACAAGATTTAAAAGACACACTTTGATTAAGGAAAACCAAAACATAAGTAAAGAATATACAGAAAGAATCAGGACAATGTTATAGCACAGAGTATATGAAATGCCAGTAAATTTGAACATTTGTGTAAAGTGGACCAGTTCCTAGCTCCTAAAGTTTACCAAAACTGACACAAGAGGAAATCATTTAAGGTCATCATGTCTGCCCTTGGCATTCTCGGAATGCCCTGGCCTCAGAATGCAGCATCTGTAGTCCATAGTAACCTGCGGAGAGGGGGCGGGGCTGAGGGAGGTAGGAACACGGCCCTCACAGAGGGAGTGGGTGGGGCCATTTCTGCTGTGACTGAACAAAGGGCAGGGGAGCAGGGGTCCCAGGGCAGGGCCCTCAGAGCCCGGCAGGCCCAGTGGGGTACACAAGCATTTAGGCCCAGGACAAAGGAAGCCTTCTTTGTCTGCACAGCTGCCCAAACTCTCACCTTTCCACTCAGGCCGCCCTCTTACTTGAAGTGTGTGTGGAACCTGTCCGCGCAGTACACCTCGCTGCACAGCTAACCATAAGTCTGGGCATCGTAGCTTCCTGCCAGGTGACGGAAGCTCGCAGGCAGATGGGTCCCTGGGACACACGCAGAGAGGCTCCTACCCGGGCCACAGGCCGCCCACTGCCACTGCCCCAGATCTTGGGGCGCAAAGCAGCCCTGTCTGAGGCCGTGCCTCTAGAGGGAGTAGTGGACCAACACTTGTAGAGAACGGGGCCCACGCGGGCAACTCATTGGAGGGACACAAATAAATCTTTGCGGATTCAGTGATGAAGCTTACGAGGGTTCACACATAAGCCTCTTACATAGTCAGATGTTTAGCTAAACATGAGCTCATGATCTAAATTTACACAATAATGAAGAAATCAGGTACAGGGGGAGACAATCAGCAAAAACAATCAATACCAGAATTAGATTCCCTAGGCCATCGATCAGACGTTGGAATAATCAGGTGCAAGGCAGAAAATATACATAAAACTGGAAATGAAACAAGGAACAAGGATGTTTTCAAAGACTGGTAGGATCTCTAAAACATTTTTAAAGTACATGTCATTGATAAAGCTAAATACTCAAAGGTTGTGTAATACAACAGATTCATCATTGTGAAGAGTGAATTTATGCTGTTTTGAAAACTATGGCAGGTCAGATTTTCTGCCTAAATATATAAGAAGATTTCTCTGAAAAATACACATTATTTCAAAGACTTATTGGCTGTGAAATAAGTTAAGTTTATTTCAAATGGCTTGTCTGCAAAGAAAGGTGAGTTATAGGAAATCACAGAAAGTCGAGGGGAAAATAGGTCAATATATACTTTGCTATATTGTGAACTAAGCCTTTGGCCAGCCACAATGTAGAGGACGGGACCCTTAGAAACTTACAAGTAAGCTGGAAGCTTTAAAAATTCAAATCTTTATAAGTAAAAAGATTTATTAAAATGAATAACCAGGTGTTTTAATTGACATCAGAAGATCAAAACAATAAACCCTGAGAACATAGAAAAAATATAAATAAATCTATGAGCAGAACTTAATACCACAGGAAACGTATAAAATTCAGTTGAGGTAGTAAGTCCAAAGAATATTCTTTGACAAGGTTTAAAAGACACACTTTGATTAAGGAAAACCAAAACATAAGTAAAGAATATACAGAAAGAATCAGGACAATGTTATAGCAGAGAATATATGAAATGCCAGTAAATTTGAACATTTGTGTAAAGTTGACCAGTTCCTAGCTCCTAAAGTTTACGAAAACTGACACAAGAGGAAATCATTTAAGGTCATCATGTCTGCCCTTGGCATTCTCGGAATGCCCTGGCCTCAGAATGCAGCATCTGTAGTCCATGGTAACCTGCGGAGAGGGGGCGGGGATGAGGGAGGTAGGAACAGGGCCCTCACAGAGGGAGAGGGTGGGGCCATATCTGCTGTGACTGAACAAAGGGCAGGGGAGCAGGGGGCCCAGGGCAGGGCCCTCAGAGCCCAGCAGGCCCAGTGGGGTGTCACAAGCATTTAGGCCCAGGACAAAGGAAGCCTTCTTTGTCTGCACAGCTGCCCAAACTCTCACCTTTCCTCTCAGGCCGCCCTCTTATTGATGTGTGTGTGGAAACTGTCCGCGCAGTACACCTCGCTGCACAGCTAACCATAGGTCTGGGCATCGTAGCTTCCTGCCAGGTGACGGAAGCTCGCAGGCAGATGGGTCAATGGAAACACGCACAGAGGCTCCTACCCGGGCCACAGGCCGCCCACTGCCACTGCCCCAGATCGTGAGGCGCAAAGCAGCCCTGTCTGAGGCCGTGCCTCTAGAGGGAGTAGTGGACCAACACTTGTAGAGAACGGGGCCCTCGCTGGCAACTCATTGGAGGGACACAAATAAATCTTTGCGGACTCTGTGATGAAGCTTACGAGGGTTCACACATAAGCCTCTTACAAGGTCAGATGTTTAGCTAAACATGAGCTCATTATCTAATTTTACACAATAATGAAGAAATCAGCTACAGGGGAAGACAATCAGCAAAAACAATCAATACCAGGATTAGATTCCCTAGGCCATCGATCAGACGTTGGAATAATCAGGTGCAAGGCAGAAAATATACATAAAACTGGAAAAGAAACAAGGAACAAGGATGTTTTTAAAGACTGGTAGGATCTCTAAAACATTTTTAAAGTACATGTCTTTGATAAAGCTAAATACTCAAAGGTTGTGTAATACAACAGATTCATCATTGTGAAGAGTGAAATTATGCTGTTTTGAAAACTATGGTAGGTCAGATTTTCTGCCTAAATATATAAGAAGATTTCTCTGAAAAATACACATTATTTCAAAGACTTATTGGCTGTGAAATAAGTTAAGTTTATTTCAAATGGCTTGTCTGCAAAGAAAGGTGAGTTATAGGAAATCACAGAAAGTCGAGGGGAAAATAGGTCAATATATACTTTGCTATATTGTGAACTAAGCCTTTGGCCAGCCACAATGTAGAGGACGGGACCCTTAGAAACTTACAAGTAAGCTGGAAGCTTTAAAAATTCAAATCTTTATAAGTAAAAAGATTTATTAAAATGAATAACCAGGTGTTTTAATTGACATCAGAAGATCAAAACAATAAACCCTGAGAACATAGAAAAAAGATAAATAAATCTATGAGCAGAACTTAATACCACAGAAAACGTATAAAATTCAGTTGAGGTAGTAAGTCCAAAGAATATTCTTTGACAAGGTTTAAAAGACACACTTTGATTAAGGAAAACCAAAACATAAGTAAAGAATATACAGAAAGAATCAGGACAATGTTATAGCAGAGAATATATGAAATGCCAGTAAATTTGAACATTTGTGTAAAGTGGACCATTTCCTAGCTCCTAAAGTTTAACAAAATTGACACAAGAGGAAATCATTTAAGGT
Organism: Mesoplodon bidens; assembly: GCF_964165515.1. Taxonomy (NCBI): domain Eukaryota; kingdom Metazoa; phylum Chordata; class Mammalia; order Artiodactyla; family Ziphiidae; genus Mesoplodon; species Mesoplodon bidens. The sequence goes on from NW_027671341.1 coordinate 37,261, forward strand.
CATCATGTCTGCCCTTGGCATTCTCGGAATGCCCTAGACTCAGAATGCAGCATCTGTAGTCTATGGTAACCTGCGGAGAGGGCATGGAGCTGAGGGATGTTGGAACACTGCCTTCACTGAGGGAGTGGGTGGGGCCATCTCTGCTGTGACTGAACAAAGGGCAGGGGAGAAGTGGGCCAACGGCAGGGCCCTCAGAACCCGGCAGGGCCAGTCGTGTGTCAGAAGCATTTAGGCCCAGGCCAAAGTGCGCCTTCTTTGTCTGCACAGCTGCCCAAACTCTCACGTTTCCACTCAGGCCGCCCTCTTACTTGAAGTGTGTGTGGAACCGGTCCGCGCAGTACACCTCGCTGCAAAGCTAACCATAGGACTGGGCATCATAGCTTCCTGCCAGGGGACCGAAGTTCGCAGGCAGATGGGTCGTGGGACACGCGTGGGGAACCTCCTGCCCCGGCCACAGGCCGCCCAAAGCCACTATCCCAGATCGGGGGCAGCAAAGCAGTCCTGTCTGAGTCCCAGCCTCTAGAGGGAGTAGTGGACCAACACTTGTAGAAAACGGGGTCCGCGCGGGTAACTCATTGGAGGGACACAAAAAAATCTTTGCGGACTTTCTGCTGAAGCTTACGAGCGTTCACACATAAGCCTCTTACAAGGTCATCTGTTTAGCTAAACATGAGCTCATGATCTAAATTTACACAATAATGAAGAAATCAGCTACAAGGGGAGACAAGCAGCAAAAACAATCAATACCAGAATTAGATTCCCTAGGCCAACCATCAGATGTTGGAATAATCAGGTGCAAGGCAGAAAGTATATACAAAACTGGAACTGAAACAAGGAACAAGGATGTTTTCAAAGACTGGTAGGATCTCTAAAACATTTTTAAAGTACATGTCATTGATAAAGCTAAATACTCAATGGTTGTGTAATACAACAGATTCATCATTGAGAAGAGTGAAATTATGCTGTTTTGAAAACTATGGCAGGTCAGATTTTCTGCCTAATTATATAAGAAGATTTCTCTAAGAATACACATTATTTCAAAGACTTATTGGCTGTGAAATAAGTTAAGGGTATTTCAAATGGCTTGTCTGCAAAGAAAGGTGAGATGTAGGGAATCACAGAAAGTCGAGGGGAAAATAGGTCAATATATACATTGCTATATGGTGAACTAAGACTTAGGCCAGCCACAATGTAGAGGACCTGACCCTTAGAAACTTACAAGTAAGCTGGAATCTTGAAAAGTTCAAATCTTTAGAAGTAAAAAGATTTATTAAAATGAATAACCAAGTGTTTTAATTGACATCAGAAGATCAAAACAATAAACCTGAGAACATAGAAAAAATATAAATAAAGATATGAGCAGAACTTAATACAATAGAAAACGTATAAAATTCAGGTGATGTAGTAAGTCCAAAGAATATTCTTTGACAAGATTAAAAGACACACTTTGATTAAGGAAAACCAAAACATAAGTAAAGAATATACAGAAAGAATCAGGACAATGTTATAGCAGAGAGTATATGAAATGCCAGTAAATTTGAACATTTGTGTAAAGTGGACCAGTTCCTAGCTCCTAAAATTTACCAAAACTGACAAAAGAGGAAATCATTTAAGGTCGTCATGTCTGCCCTTGGCATTCTCGGAATGCCCTGGACTCAGAATGCAGCATCTGTAGTCCATGTTAACCTGCGGAGAGGGGGCGGGGCTGAGGGAGTTTGGAACACAGCCCTCACAGAGGGAGTGGGTGTGGCAATCTCTGCTGTGACTGAACAAAGGGCAGGGGAGCAGGGGGCCCAGGGCAGAGCCCTCAGAGCCCGGCAGGCCCAGTGGGGTACACAAGCATTTAGGCCCAGGACAAAGGAAGCCTTCTTTGTCTGCACAGCTGCCCAAACTCTCACCTTTCCACTCAGTCCGCCCTCTTACTTGAAGTGTGTGTGGAACCTGTCCGCGCAGTACACCTCGCTGCACAGCTAACCATAGTTCTGGGCATCGTAGCTTCCTGCCAGGTGACCGAAGTTCGCAGGCAGATGGGTCCCTGGGACACACGCAGAGAGTCTCCTAACCGGGCCACAGGCCGCCCACTGCCACTGCCCCAGATCGTGGGGTGCCAAGCAGCCCTGTCTGAGGCCGTGCGTCTAGAGGGAGTAGTGGACCAACCCTAGTAGAAAACGGGGTCCTCGCGGGCAACTCATTGGAGGGACACAAATAAATCTTTGCGGACTTTCTGATGAAGCTTACGAGTGTTCACACCTAAGCCTCTTACAAAGTCAGATGTTTAGCTAAACATGAGCTCATGATCTAAATTTACACAATAATGAAGAAATCAGCTACAGGGGGAGACAATCAGCAAAAACAATCAATACCAGAATTAGATTTCCTAAGCCATCGATCAGACGTTGGAATAATCAGGTGCAAGGCAGAAAATATACATAAAAGTGGAACTGAAACAAGGAACAAGGATGTTTTCAAAGACTGGTAGGATCTCTAAAACATTTTTAAAGTACATGTCATTGATAAAGCTAAATACTCAAAGGTTGTGTAATACAACAGATTCATCATTGAGAAGAGTGAAATTATGCTGTTTTGAAAACTATGGTAGGTCAGATTTTCTGCCTAAATATATAAGAAGATTTCTCTGAAAAATGCACATTATTTCAAAGTCTTATTGGCAGTAAAATAAGTTAAGGGTATTTCAAATGGCTTGTCTGCAAAGAAAGGGGAGATGTAGGAAATCACAGAAAGTCGAGGCGAAAATACGTCAATATATACTTTGCTATATTGTGAACTAAGCCTTTGGCCAGCCACAATGTAGAGGACCTGACCCTTAGAAACTTACAAGTAAGCTGGAATCTTTAAAAATTCAAATCTTTATAAGTAAAAAGATTTATTAAAATGAATAACCAAGTGTTTTAATTGACATCAGAAGATCAAAACAATAAACCCTGAGAACATAGAAAAAAGATAAATAAAGATATGAGCAGAAATTAATACCACAGAAAACGTATAAAATTCAGTTGAGGTACTAAGTCCAAAGAATATTCTTTGACAAGATTTAAAAGACACACTTTGATTAAGGAAAACCAAAACATAAGTAAAGAATATACAGAAAGAATCAGGACAATGTTATAGCACAGAGTATATGAAATGCCAGTAAATTTGAACATTTGTATAAGTGGACCAGTTCCTAGCTCCTAAAGTTTACCAAAACTGACACAAGTGGAAATCATTTAAGGTCATCATGTCTGCCCTTGGCATTCTCGGAATGCCCTGGCTTCAGAATGCAGCATCTGTAGTCCATGGTAACCTGCGGAGAGGGGGCGGGGCTGAGGGAGGTAGGAACACGGCCCTCACAGAGGGAGTGGGTGGGGCCATCAGTGCTGTGACTGAACAAAGGGCAGGGGAGCAGGGGGCCCAGGGCAGGGCACTCAGAGGCCAGCAGGCCCAGTGGGGTGTCACAAGCATTTAGGCCCAGGACAAAGGAAGCCTTCTTTGTCTGCACAGCTGCCCAAACTGTCACCTTTCCACTCAGGCCGCCCTCTTATTGAAGTGTGTGTGGAACCTGTCCGCGCAGTACACCTCGCTGCACAGCTAACCATAAGTCTTGGCATCGTAGCTTCCTGCCAGGTGACGGAAGCTCGCAGGCAGATGGGTCCCTGGGACACACGCAGAGAGGCTCCTACCCGGGCCACAGGCCGCCCACTGCCACTGCCCCAGATCGTGGGGCGCAAAGCAGCCCTGTCTGAGGCCGTGCCTCTAGAGGGAGTAGTGGACCAACACTTGTAGAGAACGGGGCCCACGCGGGCAACTCATTGGAGGGACACAAATAAATCTTTGTGGATTCTGTGATGAAGCTTACGAGGGTTCATACATAAGCCTCTTACATAGTCAGATGTTTAGCTAAACATGAGCTCATGATCTAAATTTACACAATAATGAAGAAATCAGCTACAGGGGGAGACAATCAGCAAAAACAATCAATACCAGAATTAGATTCCCTAGGCCATCGATCAGACGTTGGAATAATCAGGTGCAAGGCAGAAAATATACATAAAACTGGAAAAGAAACAAGGAACAAGGATGTTTTTAAAGACTGGTAGGATCTCTAAAACATTTTTAAAGTACATGTCTTTGATAAAGCTAAATACTCAAAGGTTGTGTAATACAACAGATTCATCATTGTGAAGAGTGAAATTATGCTGTTTTGAAAACTATGGTAGGTCAGATTTTCTGCCTAAATATATAAGAAGATTTCTCTGAAAAATACACATTATTTCAAAGACTTATTGGCTGTGAAATAAGTTAAGTTTATTTCAAATGGCTTGTCTGCAAAGAAAGGTGAGTTATAGGAAATCACAGAAATTCGAGGGGAAAATAGGTCAATATATACTTTGCTATATTGTGAACTAAGCCTTTGGCCAGCCACAATGTAGAGGACGGGACCCTTAGAAACTTACAAGTAAGCTGGAAGCTTTAAAAATTCAAATCTTTATAAGTAAAAAGATTTATTAAAATGAATAACCAGTTGTTTTAATTGACATCAGAAGATCAAAACAATAAACCCTGAGAACATAGAAAAAAGATAAATAAATCTATGAGCAGAACTTAATACCACAGAAAACGTATAAAATTCAGTTGAGGTAGTAAGTCCAAAGAATATTCTTTGACAAGGTTTAAAAGACACACTTTGATTAAGGAAAACCAAAACATAAGTAAAGAATATACAGAAAGAATCAGGACAATGTTATAGCAGAGAATATATGAAATGCCAGTAAATTTGAACATTTGTGTAAAGTGGACCATTTCCTAGCTCCTAAAGTTTAACAAAATTGACACAAGAGGAAATCATTTAAGGTCATCATGTCTGCCCTTGGCATTCTCGGAATGCCCTAGACTCAGAATGCAGCATCTGTAGTCCATGGTAACCTGCGGAGAGGGCATGGAGCTGAGGGATGTTGGAACACTGCCTTCACTGAGGGAGTGGGTGGGGCCATCTCTGCTGTGACTGAACAAAGGGCAGGGGAGATGTGGGCCAACGGCAGGGCCCTCAGAACCCGGCAGGGCCAGTCGTGTGTCAGAAGCATTTAGGCCCAGGCCAAAGTGCGCCTTCTTTGTCTGCACAGCTGCCCAAACTCTCACGTTTCCACTCAGGCCGCCCTCTTACTTGAAGTGTGTGTGGAACCGGTCCGCGCAGTACACCTCGCTGCAAAGCTAACCATAGGACTGGGCATCATAGCTTCCTGCCAGGGGACCGAAGTTCGCAGGCAGATGGGTCGTGGGACACGCGTGGGGAACCTCCTGCCCCGGCCACAGGCCGCCCAAAGCCACTATCCCAGATCGGGGGCAGCAAAGCAGTCCTGTCTGAGTCCCAGCCTCTAGAGGGAGTAGTGGACCAACACTTGTAGAAAACGGGGTCCGCGCGGGTAACTCATTGGAGGGACACAAAAAAATCTTTGCGGACTTTCTGCTGAAGCTTACGAGCGTTCACACATAAGCCTCTTACAAGGTCATCTGTTTAGCTAAACATGAGCTCATGATCTAAATTTACACAATAATGAAGAAATCAGCTACAAGGGGAGACAAGCAGCAAAAACAATCAATACCAGAATTAGATTCCCTAGGCCAACCATCAGATGTTGGAATAATCAGGTGCAAGGCAGAAAGTATATACAAAACTGGAACTGAAACAAGGAACAAGGATGTTTTCAAAGACTGGTAGGATCTCTAAAACATTTTTAAAGTACATGTCATTGATAAAGCTAAATACTCAATGGTTGTGTAATACAACAGATTCATCATTGAGAAGAGTGAAATTATGCTGTTTTGAAAACTATGGCAGGTCAGATTTTCTGCCTAATTATATAAGAAGATTTCTCTAAAAATACACATTATTTCAAAGACTTATTGGCTGTGAAATAAGTTAAGGGTATTTCAAATGGCTTGTCTGCAAAGAAAGGTGAGATGTAGGGAATCACAGAAAGTCGAGGGGAAAATAGGTCAATATATACATTGCTATATGGTGAACTAAGACTTAGGCCAGCCACAATGTAGAGGACCTGACCCTTAGAAACTTACAAGTAAGCTGGAATCTTGAAAAGTTCAAATCTTTAGAAGTAAAAAGATTTATTAAAATGAATAACCAAGTGTTTTAATTGACATCAGAAGATCAAAACAATAAACCTGAGAACATAGAAAAAATATAAATAAAGATATGAGCAGAACTTAATACAATAGAAAACGTATAAAATTCAGGTGATGTAGTAAGTCCAAAGAATATTCTTTGACAAGATTAAAAGACACACTTTGATTAAGGAAAACCAAAACATAAGTAAAGAATATACAGAAAGAATCAGGACAATGTTATAGCAGAGAGTATATGAAATGCCAGTAAATTTGAACATTTGTGTAAAGTGGACCAGTTCCTAGCTCCTAAAATTTACCAAAACTGACAAAAGAGGAAATCATTTAAGGTCGTCATGTCTGCCCTTGGCATTCTCGGAATGCCCTGGACTCAGAATGCAGCATCTGTAGTCCATGTTAACCTGCGGAGAGGGGGCGGGGCTGAGGGAGTTTGGAACACAGCCCTCACAGAGGGAGTGGGTGTGGCAATCTCTGCTGTGACTGAACAAAGGGCAGGGGAGCAGGGGGCCCAGGGCAGGGCCCTCAGAGCCCGGCAGGCCCAGTGGGGTACACAAGCATTTAGGCCCAGGACAAAGGAAGCCTTCTTTGTCTGCACAGCTGCCCAAACTCTCACCTTTCCACTCAGGCCGCCCTCTTACTTGAAGTGTGTGTGGAACCTGTCCGCGCAGTACACCTCGCTGCACAGCTAACCGTAGTTCTGGGCATCGTAGCTTCCTGCCAGGTGACCGAAGTTCGCAGGCAGATGGGTCCCTGGGACACACGCAGAGAGTCTCCTAACCGGGCCACAGGCCGCCCACTGCCACTGCCCCAGATCGTGGGGTGCCAAGCAGCCCTGTCTGAGGCCGTGCCTCTAGAGGGAGTAGTGGACCAACCCTAGTAGAAAACGGGGTCCTCGCGGGCAACTCATTGGAGGGACACAAATAAATCTTTGCGGACTTTCTGATGAAGCTTACGAGTGTTCACACCTAAGCCTCTTACAAAGTCAGATGTTTAGCTAAACATGAGCTCATGATCTAAATTTACACAATAATGAAGAAATCAGCTACAGGGGGAGACAATCAGCAAAAACAATCAATACCAGAATTAGATTTCCTAAGCCATCGATCAGACGTTGGAATAATCAGGTGCAAGGCAGAAAATATACATAAAAGTGGAACTGAAACAAGGAACAAGGATGTTTTCAAAGACTGGTAGGATCTCTAAAACATTTTTAAAGTACATGTCATTGATAAAGCTAAATACTCAAAGGTTGTGTAATACAACAGATTCATCATTGAGAAGAGTGAAATTATGCTGTTTTGAAAACTATGGCAGGTCAGATTTTGTGCCTAAATATATAATAAGATTTCTCTGAAAAATGCACATTATTTCAAAGACTTATTGGCAGTAAAATAAGTTAAGGTTATTTCAAATGGCTTGTCTGCAAAGAAAGGTGAGATGTAGGAAATCACAGAAAGTCGAGGCGAAAATAGGTCAATATATACTTTGCTATATTGTGAACTAAGCCTTTGGCCAGCCACAATGTAGAGGACCTGACCCTTAGAAACTTACAAGTAAGCTGGAATCTTTAAAAATTCAAATCTTTATAAGTAAAAAGATTTATTAAAATGAATAACCAAGTGTTTTAATTGACATCAGAAGATCAAAACAATAAACCCTGAGAACATAGAAAAAAGATAAATAAAGATATGAGCAGAAATTAATACCACAGAAAACGTATAAAATTCAGTTGAGGTACTAAGTCCAAAGAATATTCTTTGACAAGATTTAAAAGACACACTTTGATTAAGGAAAACCAAAACATAAGTAAAGAATATACAGAAAGAATCAGGACAATGTTATAGCACAGAGTATATGAAATGCCAGTAAATTTGAACATTTGTGTAAAGTGGACCAGTTCCTAGCTCCTAAAGTTTACCAAAACTGACACAAGAGGAAATCATTTAAGGTCATCATGTCTGCCCTTGGCATTCTCGGAATGCCCTGGCCTCAGAATGCAGCATCTGTAGTCCATGGTAACCTGCGGAGAGGGGGCGGGGCTGAGGGAGGTAGGAACACGGCCCTCACAGATGGAGTGGGTGGGGCCATCTCTGCTGCGACTGAACAAAGGGCAGGGGAGCAGGGGGCCCAGGGCAGGGCACTCAGAGGCCAGCAGGCCCAGTGGGGTGTCACAAGCATTTAGGCCCAGGACAAAGGAAGCCTTCTTTGTCTGCACAGCTGCCCAAACTCTCACCTTTCCACTCAGGCCGCCCTCTTATTGAAGTGTGTGTGGAACCTGTCCGCGCAGTACACCTCGCTGCACAGCTAACCATAAGCCTGGGCACCGTAGCTTCCTGCCAGGTGACGGAAGCTCGCAGGCAGATGGGTCCCTGGGACACACGCAGAGAGGCTCCTACCCGGGCCACAGGCCGCCCACTGCCACTGCCCCAGATCGTGGGGCGCAAACAGCCCTGTCTGAGGCCGTGCCTCTAGAGGGAGTAGTGGACCAACACTTGTAGAGAACGGGGCCCTCTCGGGCAACTCATTGGAGGGACACAAATAAATCTTTGCGGATTCTGTGATGAAGCTTACGAGGGTTCACACATAAGCCTCTTACATAGTCAGATGTTTAGCTAAACATGAGCTCATGATCTAAATTTACACAATAATGAAGAAATCAGGTACAGGGGGAGACAATCAGCAAAAACAATCAATACCAGAATTAGATTCCCTAGGCCATCGATCAGACGTTGGAATAATCAGGTGCAAGGCAGAAAATATACATAAAACTGGAAATGAAACAAGGAACAAGGATGTTTTCAAAGACTGGTAGGATCTCTAAAACATTTTTAAAGTACATGTCATTGATAAAGCTAAATACTCAAAGGTTGTGTAATACAACAGATTCATCATTGTGAAGAGTGAAATTATGCTGTTTTGAAAACTATGGCAGGTCAGATTTTCTGCCTAAATATATAAGAAGATTTCTCTGAAAAAATACACATTATTTCAAAGACTTATTTGCTGTGAAATAAGTTAAGTTTATTTCAAATGGCTTGTCTGCACAGAAAGGTGAGTTATAGGAAATCACAGAAAGTCGAGGGGAAAATAGGTCAATATATACTTTGCTATATTGTGAACTAAGCCTTTGGCCAGCCACAATGTAGAGGACGGGACCCTTAGAAACTTACAAGTAAGCTGGAAGCTTTAAAAATTCAAATCTTTATAAGTAAAAAGTTTTATTAAAATGAATAACCAGGTGTTTTAATTGACATCAGAAGATCAAAACAATAAACCCTGAGAACATAGAAAAAAGATAAATAAATCTATGAGCAGAACTTAATACCACAGAAAACGTATAAAATTCAGTTGAGGTAGTAAGTCCAAAGAATATTCTTTGACAAGGTTTAAAAGACACACTTTGATTAAGGAAAACCAAAACATAAGTAAAGAATATACAGAAAGAATCAGGACAATGTTATAGCAGAGAATATATGAAATGCCAGTAAATTTGAACATTTGTGTAAAGTGGACCAGTTCCTAGCTCCTAAAGTTTACGAAAACTGACACAAGAGGAAATCATTTAAGGTCATCATGTCTGCCCTTGGCATTCTCGGAATGCCCTGGCCTCAGAATGCAGCATCTGTAGTCCATGGTAACCTGCGGAGAGGGGGCGGGGCTGAGGGAGGTAGGAACAGGGCCCTCACAGAGGGAGAGGGTGGGGCCATCTCTGCTGTGACTGAACAAAGGGCAGGGGAGCAGGGGGCCCAGGGCAGGGCCCTCAGAGCCCAGCAGGCCCAGTGGGGTGTCACAAGCATTTAGGCCCAGGACAAAGGAAGCCTTCTTTGTCTGCACAGCTGCCCAAACTCTCACCTTTCCTCTCAGGCCGCCCTCTTATTGATGTGTGTGTGGAAACTGTCCGCGCAGTACACCTCGCTGCACAGCTAACCATAGGTCTGGGCATCGTAGCTTCCTGCCAGGTGACGGAAGCTCGCAGGCAGATGGGTCACTGGGACACACGCAGAGAGGCTCCTACCCGGGCCATAGGCCACCCACTGCCACTGCCCCAGATCGTGGGGTGCAAAGCAGCCCTGTCTGAGGCCGTGCCTCTAGAGGGAGTAGTGGACCAACACTTGTAGAGAACGGGGCCCTCGCGGGCAACTCATTGGAGGGACACAAATAAATCTTTGCGGACTCTGTGATGAAGCTTACGAGGGTTCACACATAAGCCTCTTACATAGTCAGATGTTTAGCTAAACATGAGCTCATGATCTAATTATACACAATAATGAAGAAATCAGCTACAGGGGGAGACAATCAGCAAAAACCATCAATACCAGAATTAGATTCCCTAGGCCATTGATCAGACGTTGGAATAATCAGGTGCAAGGCAGAAAATATACATAAAACTGGAAATGAAACAAGGAACAAGGATGTTTTCAAAGACTGGTAGGATCTCTAAAACATTTTTAAAGTACATGTCATTGATAAAGCTAAATACTCAAAGGTTGTGTAATACAACAGATTCATCATTGTGAAGAGTGAAATTATGCTGTTTTGAAAACTATGGTAGGTCAGATTTTCTGACTAAATATATAAGAAGATTTCTCTGAAAAATACACATTATTTCAAAGACTTATTGGCTGTGAAATAAGTTAAGTTTATTTCAAATGGCTTGTCTGCAAAGAAAGGTGAGTTATAGGAAATCACAGAAAGTCGAGGGGAAAATAGGTCAATATATACTTTGCTATATTGTGAACTAAGCCTTTGGCCAGCCACAATGTAGAGGACGGGACCCTTAGAAACTTACAAGTAAGCTGGAAGCTTTAAAAATTCAAATCTTTATAAGTAAAAAGATTTATTAAAATGAATAACCAGTTGTTTTAATTGACATCAGAAGATCAAAACAATAAACCCTGAGAACATAGAAAAAAGATAAATAAATCTATGAGCAGAACTTAATACCACAGAAAACGTATAAAATTCAGTTGAGGTAGTAAGTCCAAAGAATATTCTTTGACAAGGTTTAAAAGACACACTTTGATTAAGGAAAACCAAAACATAAGTAAAGAATATACAGAAAGAATCAGGACAATGTTATAGCAGAGAATATATGAAATGCCAGTAAATTTGAACATTTGTGTAAAGTGGACCATTTCCTAGCTCCTAAAGTTTAACAAAATTGACACAAGAGAAAATCATTTAAGGTCATCATGTCTGCCCTTGGCATTCTCGGAATGCCCTAGACTCAGAATGCAGCTTCTGTAGTCCATGGTAACCTGCGGAGAGGGCATGGAGCTGAGGGATGTTGGAACACTGCCTTCACTGAGGGAGTGGGTGGGGCCATCTCTGCTGTGACTGAACAAAGGGCAGGGGAGAAGTGGGCCAACGGCAGGGCCCTCAGAACCCGGCAGGGCCAGTCGTGTGTCAGAAGCATTTAGGCCCAGGCCAAAGTGTGCCTTCTTTGTCTGCACAGCTGCCCAAACTCTCACGTTTCCACTCAGGCCGCCCTCTTACTTGAAATGTGTGTGGAACCGGTCCGCGCAGTACACCTCGCTGCAAAGCTAACCATAGGACTGGGCATCATAGCTTCCTGCCAGGGGACCGAAGTTCGCAGGCAGATGGGTCGTGGGACACGCGTGGGGAACCTCCTGCCCCGGCCACAGGCCGCCCAAAGCCACTATCCCAGATCGGGGGCAGCAAAGCAGTCCTGTCTGAGTCCCAGCCTCTAGAGGGAGTAGTGGACCAACACTTGTAGAAAACGGGGTCCGTGCGGGTAACTCATTGGAGGGACACAAAAAAATCTTTGCGGACTTTCTGCTGAAGCTTACGAGCGTTCACACATAAGCCTCTTACAAGGTCATCTGTTTAGCTAAACATGAGCTCATGATCTAAATTTACACAATAATGAAGAAATCAGCTACAAGGGGAGACAAGCAGCAAAAACAATCAATACCAGAATTAGATTCCCTAGGCCAACCATCAGATGTTGGAATAATCAGGTGCAAGGCAGAAAGTATATACAAAACTGGAACTGAAACAAGGAACAAGGATGTTTTCAAAGACTGGTAGGATCTCTAAAACATTTTTAAAGTACATGTCATTGATAAAGCTAAATACTCAATGGTTGTGTAATACAACAGATTCATCATTGAGAAGAGTGAAATTATGCTGTTTTGAAAACTATGGCAGGTCAGATTTTCTGCCTAATTATATAAGAAGATTTCTCTAAAAATACACATTATTTCAAAGACTTATTGGCTGTGAAATAAGTTAAGGGTATTTCAAATGGCTTGTCTGCAAAGAAAGGTGAGATGTAGGGAATCACAGAAAGTCGAGGGGAAAATAGGTCAATATATACATTGCTATATGGTGAACTAAGACTTAGGCCAGCCACAATGTAGAGGACCTGACCCTTAGAAACTTACAAGTAAGCTGGAATCTTGAAAAGTTCAAATCTTTAGAAGTAAAAAGATTTATTAAAATGAATAACCAAGTGTTTTAATTGACATCAGAAGATCAAAACAATAAACCTGAGAACATAGAAAAAAGATAAATAAAGATATGAGCAGAACTTAATACAATAGAAAACGTATAAAATTCAGGTGATGTAGTAAGTCCAAAGAATATTCTTTGACAAGATTAAAAGACACACTTTGATTAAGGAAAACCAAAACATAAGTAAAGAATATACAGAAAGAATCAGGACAATGTTATAGCAGAGAGTATATGAAATGCCAGTAAATTTGAACATTTGTGTAAAGTGGACCAGTTCCTAGCTCCTAAAATTTACCCAAACTGACAAAAGAGGAAATCATTTAAGGTCGTCATGTCTGCCCTTGGCATTCTCGGAATGCCCTGGACTCAGAATGCAGCATCTGTAGTCCATGTTAACCTGCGGAGAGGGGGCGGGGCTGAGGGAGTTTGGAACACAGCCCTCACAGAGGGAGTGGGTGTGGCAATCTCTGCTGTGACTGAACAAAGGGCAGGGGAGCAGGGGGCCCAGGGCAGGGCCCTCAGAGCCCGGCAGGCCCAGTGGGGTACACAAGCATTTAGGCCCAGGACAAAGGAAGCCTTCTTTGTCTGCACAGCTGCCCAAACTCTCACCTTTCCACTCAGGCCGCCCTCTTACTTGAAGTGTGTGTGGAACCTGTCCGTGCAGTACACCTCGCTGCACAGCTAACCATAGTTCTGGGCATCGTAGCTTCCTGCCAGGTGACCGAAGTTCGCAGGCAGATGGGTCCCTGGGACACACGCAGAGAGTCTCCTAACCGGGCCACAGACCGCCCACTGCCACTGCCCCAGATCGTGGGGTGCCAAGCAGCCCTGTCTGAGGCCGTGCCTCTAGAGGGAGTAGTGGACCAACCCTAGTAGAAAACGGGGTCCTCGCGGGCAACTCATTGGAGGGACACAAATAAATCTTTGCGGACTTTCTGATGAAGCTTACGAGTGTTCACACCTAAGCCTCTTACAAAGTCAGATGTTTAGCTAAACATGAGCTCATGATCTAAATTTACACAATAATGAAGAAATCAGCTACAGGGGGAGACAATCAGCAAAAACAATCAATACCAGAATTAGATTTCCTAAGCCATCGATCAGACGTTGGAATAATCAGGTGCAAGGCAGAAAATATACATAAAAGTGGAACTGAAACAAGGAACAAGGATGTTTTCAAAGACTGGTAGGATCTCTAAAACATTTTTAAAGTACATGTCATTGATAAAGCTAAATACTCAAAGGTTGTGTAATACAACAGATTCATCATTGAGAAGAGTGAAATTATGCTGTTTTGAAAACTATGGCAGGTCAGATTTTGTGCCTAAATATATAATAAGATTTCTCTGAAAAATGCACATTATTTCAAAGACTTATTGGCAGTAAAATAAGTTAAGGTTATTTCAAATGGCTTGTCTGCAAAGAAAGGTGAGATGTAGGAAATCTCAGAAAGTCGAGGCGAAAATAGGTCAATATATACTTTGCTATATTGTGAACTAAGCCTTTGGCCAGCCACAATGTAGAGGACCTGACCCCTAGAAACTTACAAGTAAGCTGGAATCTTTAAAAATTCAAATCTTTATAAGTAAAAAGATTTATTAAAATGAATAACCAAGTGTTTTAATTGACATCAGAAGATCAAAACAATAAACCCTGAGAACATAGAAAACAGATAAATAAAGATATGAGCAGAAATTAATACCACAGAAAACGTATAAAATTCAGTTGAGGTACTAAGTCCAAAGAATATTCTTTGACAAGATTTAAAAGACACACTTTGATTAAGGAGAACCAAAACATATGTAAAGAATATACAGAAAGAATCAGGACAATGTTATAGCACAGAGTATATGAAATGCCAGTAAATTTGAACATTTGTGTAAAGTGGACCAGTTCCTAGCTCCTAAAGTTTACCAAAACTGACACAAGAGGAAATCATTTAAGGTCTTCATGTCTGCCCTTGGCATTCTCGGAATGCCCTGGCCTCAGAATGCAGCATCTGTAGTCCATGGTAACCTGCGGAGAGGGGGCGGGGCTGAGGGAGGTAGGAACACGGCCCTCACAGAGGGAGTGGGTGTGGCCATCTCTGCTGTGACTGAACAAAGGGCAGGGGAGCAGGGGGCCCAGGGCAGGGCACTCAGAAGCCAGCAAGCCCAGTGGGGTGTCACAAGCATTTAGGCCCAGGACAAAGGAAGCCTTCTTTGTCTGCACAGCTGCCCAAACTCTCACCTTTCCTCTCAGGCCGCCCTCTTATTGAAGTGTGTGTGGAACCTGTCCGCGCAGTACAACTCGCTGCACAGCTAACCATAAGTCTTGGCATCGTAGCTTCCTGCCAGGTGACGGAAACTCGCAGGCAGATGGGTCCCTGGGACACACGCAGAGAGGCTCCTACCCGGGCCACAGGCCGCCCACTGCCACTGCCCCAGATCGTGGGGCGCAAAGCAACCCTGTCTGAGGCCGTGCCTCTAGAGGGAGTAGTGGACCAACACTTGTAGAGAACGGGGCCCACGCGGGCAACTCATTGGAGGGACACAAATAAATCTTTGCGGATTCTGTGATGAAGCTTACGAGGGTTCACACATAAGCCTCTTACATAGTCAGATGTTTAGCTAAACATGAGCTCATGATCTAAATTTACACAATAATGAAGAAATCAGGTACAGGGGGAGACAATCAGCAAAAACAATCAATACCAGAATTAGATTCCCTAGGCCATCGATCAGACGTTGGAATAATCAGGTGCAAGGCAGAAAATATACATAAAACTGGAAATGAAACAAGGAACAAGGATGTTTTCAAAGACTGGTAGGATCTCTAAAACATTTTTAAAGTACATGTCATTGATAAAGCTAAATACTCAAAGGTTGTGTAATACAACAGATTCATCATTGTGAAGAGTGAAATTATGCTGTTTTGAAAACTATGGTAGGTCAGATTTTCTTCCTAAATATATAAGAAGATTTCTCTGAAAAATACACATTATTTCAAAGACTTATTGGCTGTGAAATAAGTTAAGTTTATTTCAAATGGCTTGTCTGCAAAGAAATGTGTGTTATAGGAAATCACAGAAAGTCGAGGGGAAAATAGGTCAATATATACTTTGCTATATTGTGAACTAAGCCTTTGGCCAGCCACAATGTAGAGGACGGGACCCTTAGAAACTTACAAGTAAGCTGGAAGCTTTAAAAATTCAAATCTTTATAAGTAAAAAGATTTATTAAAATGAATAACCAGGTGTTTTAATTGACATCAGAAGATCAAAACAATAAACCCTGAGAACATAGAAAAAAGATAAATAAATCTATGAGCAGAACTTAATACCACAGAAAACGTATAAAATTCAGTTGAGGTAGTAAGTCCAAAGAATATTCTTTGACAAGGTTTAAAAGACACACTTTGATTAAGGAAAACCAAAACATAAGTAAAGAATATACAGAAAGAATCAGGACAATGTTATAGCAGAGAATATATGAAATGCCAGTAAATATGAACATTTGTGTAAAGTGGACCAGTTCCTAGCTCCTAAAGTTTACGAAAACTGACACAAGAGGAAATCATTTAAGGTCATCATGTCTGCCCTTGGCATTCTCGGAATGCCCTGGCCTCAGAATGCAGCATCTGTAGTCCATGGTAACCTGCGGAGAGGGGGCGGGGCTGAGGGAGGTAGGAACAGGGCCCTCACAGAGGGAGAGGGTGGGGCCATCTCTGCTGTGACTGAACAAAGGGCAGGGGAGCAGGGGGCCCAGGGCAGGGCCCTCAGAGCCCAGCAGGCCCAGTGGGGTGTCACAAGCATTTAGGCCCAGGACAAAGGAAGCCTTCTTTGTCTGTACAGCTGCCCAAACTCTCACCTTTCCTCTCAGGCCGCCCTCTTATTGATGTGTGTGTGGAAACTGTCCGCGCAGTACAACTCGCTGCACAGCTAACCATAGGTCTGGGCATCGTAGCTTCCTGCCAGGTGACGGAAGCTCGCAGGCAGATGGGTCACTGGGACACACGCAGAGAGGCTCCTACCCGGGCCACAGGCCGCCCACTGCCACTGCCCCAGATCGTGGGGCGCAAAGCAGCCCTGTCTGAGGCCGTGCCTCTAGAGGGAGTAGTGGACCAACACTTGTAGAGAACGGGGCCCTCGCGGGCAACTCATTGGAGGGACACAAATAAATCTTTGCGGACTCTGTGATGAAGCTTACGAGGGTTCACACATAAGCCTCTTACATAGTCAGATGTTTAGCTAAACATGAGCTCATGATCTAATTTTACACAATAATGAAGAAATCAGCTACAAGGGGAGACAAGCAGCAAAAAGAATCAATACCAGAATTAGATTCCCTAGGCCAACCATCAGATGTTGGAATAATCAGGTGCAAGGCAGAAAGTATATACAAAACTGGAACTGAAACAAGGAACAAGGATGTTTTCAAAGACTGGTAGGATCTCTAAAACATTTTTAAAGTACATGTCATTGATAAAGCTAAATACTCAAAGGTTGTGTAATACAACAGATTCATCATTGTGAAGAGTGAAATTATGCTGTTTTGAAAACTATGGCAGGTCAGATTTTCTGCCTAAATATATAAGAAGATTTCTCTGAAAAATACACATTATTTCAAAGACTTATTGGCTGTGAAATAAGTTAAGTTTATTTCAAATGGCTTGTCTGCAAAGAAAGGTGAGTTATAGGAAATCACAGAAAGTCGAGGGGAAAATAGGTCAATATATACTTTGCTATATTGTGAACTAAGCCTTTGGCCAGCCACAATGTAGAGGACGGGACCCTTAGAAACTTACAAGTAAGCTGGAAGCTTTAAAAATTCAAATCTTTATAAGTAAAAAGATTTATTAAAATGAATAACCAGGTGTTTTAATTGACATCAGAAGATCAAAACAATAAACCCTGAGAACATAGAAAAAAGATAAATAAATCTATGAGCAGAACTTAATACCACAGAAAACGTATAAAATTCAGTTGAGGTAGTAAGACCAAAGAATATTCTTTGACAAGGTTTAAAAGACACACTTTGATTAAGGAAAACCAAAACATAAGTAAAGAATATACAGAAAGAATCAGGACAATGTTATAGCAGAGAATATCTGAAATGCTTGTAAATTTGAACATTTGTGTAAAGTGGACCATTTCCTAGCTCCTAAAGTTTACCAAAATTGACACAAGAGGAAATCATTTAAGGTCATCATGTCTGCCCTTGGCATTCTCGGAATGCCCTGGCCTCAGAATGCAGCATCTGTAGTCCATGGTGAGCTGCGGAGAGGGGGCGGGGCTGAGGGAGGTCGGAACACTGCCTTCACTGAGGGAGTGGGTGGGGCAATCTCTGCTGTGACTGAACAAAGGGCAGGGGAGAAGTGGGCCCAGGGCAGGGCCCTCAGAGCCCGGCAGGCCCAGTCGTGTGTCACAAGCATTTAGGCGCAGGCCAAAGAGCGCCTTCTTTGTCTGCACAGCTGCCCAAACTCTCACCTTTCCACACAGTCCGCCCTCTTACTTGAAGTGTGTGTGGAACCGTTCCGCGCAGTACCCCTCGCTGCAAAGCTAAACATAGGTCTGGGCATCATAGCTTCCTGCCAGGTGACCGAAGTTCGCAGGCAGATGGGTCGTGGGACACACGTGGGGAGCCTCCTGCCCAGGCCACAGGCCGCCCAAAGCCACTATCCCAGATCGGGGGCAGCAAAGCAGTCCTGTCTGAGTCCCAGCCTCTAGAGGGTGTAGTGGACCAACACATGAAGAAAACGGGGTCGGCGTGGGTAACTCATTGGAGGGACACAAAAAAATCTTTGCGGACTTTCTGCTGAAGCTTACGAGCGTTCACACCTAAGCCTCTTACAAGGTCAGCTGTTTATCTAAACATGAGCTCATGATCTAAATTTACACAATAATGAAGATATCAGCTGCAAGGGGAGACAAGCAGCAAAAACAATCAATACCAGAATTAGATTCCCTAGGCCAACCATCAGATGTTGGAATAATCAGGTGCAAGGCAGAAAGTATACACAAAACTGGAACTGAAACAAGGAACAAGGATGTTTTCAATGACTGGTAGGATCTCTAAAACATTTTTAAAGTACATGTCATTGATAAAGCTAAATACTCAATGGTTGTTTAATACAACAGATTCATCATTGAGAAGAGTGAAATTATGCTGTTTTGAAAACTATGGCAGGTCAGATTTTCTGCCTAATTAT
Source organism: Mesoplodon bidens (assembly GCF_964165515.1). Lineage (NCBI taxonomy): Eukaryota > Metazoa > Chordata > Mammalia > Artiodactyla > Ziphiidae > Mesoplodon > Mesoplodon bidens. The sequence continues at coordinate 56,065 of NW_027671341.1, forward strand.
ATAAGAAGATTTCTCTAAAAAATACACATTATTTCAAAGAATTATTGGCTGTGAAATAAGTTAAGGGTATTTCAAATGGCTTGTTTGCAAAGAAAGGTGAGATGTAGGGAATCACAGAAAGTCGAGGGGAAATTAGGTCAATATATACATTGCTATATGGTGAACTAAGACTTAGGCCAGCCACAATGCAGAGGCCCTGACCCTTAGAAACTTACAAGTAAGCTGGAATCTTGAAAAGTTCAAATCTTTATAAGTAAAAAGATTTATTAAAATGAATAACCAAGTGTTTTAACTGACATCAGAATATCAAAACAATAAACCTGAGAACATAGAAAAAATATAAATAAAGATATGAGCAGAACTTAATACAATAGAAAACGTATAAAATTCAGGTGATGTAGTAAGTCCAAAGAATATTCTTTGACAAGATTAAAAGACACACTTAGATTAAGGAACACCAAAACATAAGTAAAGAATATACAGAAAGAATCAGGACAATATTATAGCGGAGAGTATATGAAATGCCAGTAAATTTGAACGTTTGTGTAAAGTGGACCAGTTGGTAGCTCCTAAAATTTACCAAAACTGTCAGAAGAGGAAATCATTTAAGGTCATCATGTCTGCCCTTGGCATTCTCGAAATGTCCTAGACTCAGAATGCAGCATCTGTAGTCCATAGTAACCTCCGGAGAGTGGGTGGGACTGAGGGAGTTTGGAACACTGCCCTCACAGAGGGAGTGGGTGTGGCCATCTCTGCTGTGACTGAACAAAGGGCAGGGGAGCAGGGGGTCCAGGGCAGGGCCCTCAGAGCCCGGCAGGCCCAGTGGGGTTTCACAAGCATTTAGGCCCAGGACAAAGGGCGCCTTCTTTGTCTGCACAGCGGCACAAACTCTCACCTTTCCACTCAGGCCGCCCTCTTACTTGACGTGTGTGTGGAATCTGTCCACGCAGTACACCTCGCTGCACAGCTAACCATAGGTCTGGGCATCGTAGCTTCCTGCCAGGTGACCGAAGTTCGCAGGCAAATGGGTCCCTGGGACACACGCTGAGAGGCTCCTCCCCGGGCCACAGGCCGCCCAATGCCACTGCCCCAGATCGTGGGGCGCAAAGCAGCCCTGTCTGAGGCCGTGCCTCTAGAGTGAGTAGTGGACCAACACTTGTAGACAACGGGGTCCTCGCGGGCAACTCATTGGCGGGACACAAATAAATCTTTGCGGACTTTCTGATGAAGCTTACGAGTGTTCACACCTAAGCCTCTTACAAAGTCAGATGTTTAGCTAAACATGAGCTCATGATCTAAATTTACACAATACTGAAGAAATCAGCTACAGTGGGAGACAATCAGCAAAAACAATCAATACCAGAATTAGATTCCCTAAGCCATCGATCAGACGTTGGAATAATCAGGTGCAAGGCAGAAAATATACATAAAACTGGAACTGAAACAAGGAACAAGGATGTTTTCAAAGACTTGTAGGATCTCTAAAAGATTTTTAAAGTACATGTCATTGATAAAGCTAAATACTCAAAGGTTGTGTAAAACAACAGATTCATCATTGAGAAGAGTGAAATTATGCTGTTTTGAAAACTATGGCAGGTCAGATTTTCTGCCTAAATATATAATAAGATTTCTCTGAAAAAAGCACATTATTTCAAAGACTTATTGGCTGTGAAATAAGTTAAGGTTATTTCAAATGGCTTGTCTGCAAAGAAAGGTGAGATGTAGGAAATCACAGAAAGTCGAGGGGAAAATAGGTCAATATATACTTTGCTATATTGTGAACTAAGCCTTTGGCCAGCCACAATGTAGAGGACCTGACCCTTAGAAACTTACAAGTAAGCTGGAATCTTTAAAAATTCAAATCTTTATAAGTAAAAAGATTTATTAAAATGAATAACCAAGTGTTTTATTTGACATCAGAAGATCAAAACAATAAACCCTGAGAACATAGAAAAAAGATAAATAAAGATATGAACAGAATTTAATACCACAGAAAACGTATAAAATTCTGTTGAGGTAGTAAGTCCAAAGAATATTCTTTGACAAGATTTAAAAGACACACTTTGATTAAGGAAAACCAAAACATAAGTAAAGAATATACAGAAAGAATCAGGACAATGTTATAGCACAGTGTATATGAACTGCCAGTAAATTAGAACATTTGTGTAAAGTGGACCAGTTCCAAGCTCCTAAAGTTTACAAAAACTGACACTAGAGGAAATCATTTAAGGTCATCATGTCTGCCCTTGGCATTCTTGGAATGCCCTGGACTCATAATGCAGCATCTCTAGTCCATGGTAACCTGCGGAGAGGGGGCGGGGCTAAGGGAGGTAGGAACACTGCCCTCACAGAGGGAGTGGGTGGGGCCATCTCTGCTGTGACTGAACAAAGGGCAGGGGAGCAGGGGGCCAAGGACAGGGCCCTCAGACCCGGCAGGCCCAGTCGGGTGTCACAAGCATTTATGCCCAGGACAAAGGAAGCCGTCTTTTTCTGCACAGCTGCCCAAACTCTCACCTTTCCACTCAGGCCGCCCTCTTATTGAAGTGTGTGTGGAACCTGTCCGCGCAGTACACCTCGCTGCACACCTAACAATAGGTCTGGGCATCATAGCTTACTGCCAGGTGACGGAAGCTCGCAGGCAGATGGGTCCCTGGGACACACGCAGAGAGGCTCCTACCCGGGCCACAGGCTGCCCAATGCCACTGCCCCAGATCGTGGGGCGCACAGCAGATCTGTCTGAGGCCGTGCCTCTAGAGGGAGTAGTGGACCAACACTTGTAGAGAACGGGGCCCTCGCGGGCAACTCATTTGACGGACACAAATAAATCTTTGAGGATTCTGTGATGAAGCTTACGAGGGTTCACACATAAGCCTCTTACATTGTCTGATGTTTAGCTAAACATGAGCTCATGATCTAAATTTACACAATAATGAAGAAATCAGCTACAGGGGGAGACAATCAGCAAAAACAATCAATACCAGAATTAGATTCCCTAGGCCATCGGTCAGACGTTGGAATAATCAGGTGCAAGGCGGAAAATATACATGAAACTGGAACTGAAACAAGGAACAAGGATGTTTTCAAAGACTGGTAGGATCTCTAAAACGTTTTTAAATTACACGTCATTGATAAAGCTAAATACTCAAAGGTTGTGTAATAGAACAGATTCATCATTGAGAAGAGTGAAATTATGCTGTTTTGAAAACTATGGCAGGTCTGATTTTCTGCCTAATTATAGAAGAAGATTTCACTAAAAAATACACATTATTTTAAAGACTTATTGGCTGTGAAATAAGTTAAGGGTATTTCAAATGGCGTGTCTGCAAAGAAAAGTGAGATATAGGAAATCACAGAAAGTCGAGGGGAAAATATGTCAATATATACTTTGCTATAGGGTTAAAAAAGTCTTAGACCATCAACAATGTAGAGGACCTGATACTGTTAAACGGACAAGTAAGCTGGAATCTTCAAAAGTTCAAATCTTTATAAGTAAAAAGATTTATTAAAAGGAATAACCAAGTGTTTTAATTGACATCAGAAGATCAAAACAATAAACCCTGAGAACATAGAAAAAAGATAAATAAAGATATGAGCAGAACTTAATACAACAGAAAACGTATAAAATTGAGGTGATTTAGTAAGTCCAAAGAATATTCTTTGAAAAGATTTAAAAGACACACTTTGATTAAGGAAAACAAAAACATAAGTCAAGAATATACAGAAAAAATCAGACAAACTTATAGCAGAGAATATATGAAATGCCAGTAAATTTGAACAGTTCTCTAAATTGGACCATTTCCTAGTTCCTAAAGTTTACCAAAACTGACACAAGAGGGAATCATTTAAGGTCATCATGTCTGCCCTTGGCATTCTCAGAACGCCCTGGCCTCAGAATGCAGCATCTGTATTCCATGGTAACCTGCGAAGAAGGGGAGGGGCTGAGGGAGGTTGGAACACTGCCCTCACAGAGGGAGTGGGTGTGGCCATCTCTGCTGTGACTGATCAAAGGGCAGGGGAGCAGGGGTCCCAGGGCAGGGCCCTCAGAGTTCGGGAGGCCCATTGGGATGTCACCAGCATTTAGGCCCAGGCCAAAGGGCGCCATCTTTGTCTTCACAGCTGCCCAAACTCTCACCTTTCCACTCAGGCCGCCCACGTACTTGAAGTGTGTGTGGAACCTGTCCGCGCAGTACACCTTGCTACATAGCTAACCATAGGTCTGGGCATCGTACATTCCTGCCGGTGACCGAAGTTCGTTGGCAGATGTGTCCCTGGGACACACGCAGAGATGCTCCTGCCCGGCCCACAGGCCGCCCACAGCCCCTGCCCTAGATCGGGGGACGCAAAGCAGACCTGTCTGAGTCCCCTGCCTCTAGAGGGAGTATTGGACCAACACTTGTAGAAAACGGGGTCCTCGAGGCCAACTCATTGGAGGGACACAAATAAATCATTGCCAACTTTCTGCTGAAGCTTACGAGCGTTCACACCTAAGCCACTTACAAGGTCAGCTGTTTAGATAAACAGGAGCTCATGATCTAAATTTACACAATAATGAAGAAATCAGCTACAAGGGGAGACAATCAGCAAAAACAATCAATACCAGAATTAGATTCCCTAGGCCATCCATCAGATGTTGGAATAATCAGGTGCAAGGCAGAAAGTATACATAAAACTGGAACTGAAACAAGGAACAAGGATATTTTCAAAGACTGGTAGGATCTCTAAAAAGTTTTTAAACTACATGTCATTGATAAAGCTAAGTACTCAAAGGTTGTGTAATAGAACAGATTCATCATTGAGAAGAGTGAAATTATGCTGTTTTGAAAACTATGGCAGGTCAGATTTTCTGCCTAATTATAGAAGAAGATTTCTCTAAAAAATACACATTATTTTAAAGACTTATTGGCTGTGAAATACGTTAAGGGTATTTCAAATGGCTTGTCTGCAAAGAAAGGTGAGATGTAGGGAATCACAGAAAGACGAGGGGAAATTCTGTCAATATATACTTTTCTATAGGGTGAAATAAGCCTTAGACCATCAACAATGTAGAGGACCTGATCCTGTGAAACGTACAAGTAAGCTGGAATCTTCAAAAGTTCAAATCTTGATAAGTAAAAAGATTCATTAAAATGAATAACCAAGTGTTTTAAATGACATCAGAAGATCAAAACAATAAACCCTGAGAACATAGAAAAAAGATAAATAAAGACATGGGCAGAACTTAATACAACAGAAAACGTATAAAATTGAGGTGATTTAGTAAGTCCGAAGAATACGGTTTGAACAGATTTAAAAGACACACTTGGATTAAGGAAAACAAAAACAGAATTAAAGAATATATAGAAAGAATCAGGACAATGTTATAGCAGAGAATATATGAAATGCCAGTAAATTTGAACATTTCTGTAAAGTGGACCATTTCCTAGCTCCTAAAGTTTACCAAAACTGACACAAGAGGAAATCATTTAAGGTCATTATGTCTGCCCTTGGCATTCTCGGAATACCCTGGCCTCAGAATGCAGCATCTGTTGTCCATGGTAAGCTGCGGAGAGGTGGCGGGGCAGAGGGTGGTTGGAACACAGCCCACAATGAGGGAGTGGGAGTGGCCATCTCTGCTGTGACTGAACAAAGGGCAGGGGAGCAGGGGGCCGAGGGCAGGGCCCTCAGAGCCCGGCAGGCCCAGTGGGGTGTCACAAGCATTTAGGCCCAGGCCAAAGGGTGCCTTCTTTGTATGCACAGCTGCCAACACTCTCACCTTTCCACTCAGTCCGACCCCTTACTTGAAGTGTGTGTGGAACCTGTCTGCGCAGTACACCTCGCTGCACAGCTAACCATAGGTCTGGGCATCGTATCTTCCTGCCATGTCACAAAACTTCGCAAGCAGATGGTTACCTGGGACACATGCCGAGAGGCTCCTGCCTGGGCCACAGACCGCCCATGGCCGTGGCCCACATCAGTGGCCGCAAAGCAGCCCTGTCTGAGTGCCCTGCCTCTAGAGGATGTATTGGAACAACACTTCTAGAAAATGGGGTCCTTGCGTGTAACTCATTGTAGAGACACAAATAAATCTTTGCTGACTTCCTGTTGAAGATTACGAGTGTTGACACCTAAGCCACTTACAAGGTCTGCTGTTTATCTAATCATGAGCTCATGATCTAAATTTACACAATAATGAAGATATCAGCTACAAGGGGAGGCAATCAGCAAAAACAATCAATACCAGAATTAGATTCCCTAGGCCATCCATCAGATGTTGGAATAATCAGGTGCAAGGCAGAAAATATACATACAACTGGAACTGAACTAAGGAACACGGAAGTTTTCCAAGACTGGTAGGATCTCTAAAATAGTTCTAAAGTACATGTCATTTATAAAGCTAAATACTCAAAGGTTGTGTAATACAACAGATTTATCATTGAGAAGAGTGAAATTATGCTGTTTTGAAAACTATGGCAGGTTAGATTTTCTGCCTAATTATATAAGAAGATTTCTCTAAAAATTACACATTATTTCAAAAACTTATTGGCTGTGAAATAAGTGAAGGGTATTTCAAATGGCTTGTCTGAAAAGAAAGGTGAGATGTAGGGAATCACAGAAAGTCGAGGGGAAAATGTGTCAATATATACATTGCTATAGGGTGAACTAAGCCTTAGGCGAGCAACAATGTAGAGGACCTGGCCCTTAGAAACTTACAAGTAAGCTGGAATCTTCAAAAGTTCAAATCTTTATAAGTAAGAAGGTTTATTAAATGGAATAACCAAGTGTTTTAATTGACATCATAAGATCAAAACAATAAACCCTGAGAACATAGAAAAAAGATAAATAAATATAGGAGCAGAACTTAATACAACAGAAAACGTATAAAATTGAGGTGATTTAGTAAGTCCAAAGAATATTCTTTGAAAAGGTTTAAAAGACACACTTTGATTAAGGAAAACAAAAACATAAGTCAAGAATATACAGAAAGAATCAGAGAATCTTATAGCAGAGAATATATGAAATGCCAGTAAATTTGAACATTTCTGTAAAGTGGACCATTGCCTAGCTCCTAAAATTTACCAAAACTGACACAAGAGGGAATCATTTAAGGTCATCATGTCTGCCCTGGGCATTCTCGGAACGACCTGGCCTCAGAATGCAGCATCTGTAGTCCATGGTAACGTGCGAAGAGGGGGCGGTGCTGAGGGAGTTTGGAGCACTGCCCTCACAGGGGGAGTGAGTGTGGCCATCTCTGCTGTGACTGATTAAAGGGCAGGGGAGCAGGGGTCCCAGGGCAGGGCCCTCAGAGTTCGGGAGGCCCAGTGGGGTGTCACAAGCATTTAGGCCCAGGCCAAAGGGCGCCCTCTTTGTCTGCACAGCTGCCCAAACTCTCACCTTTCCACTCAGTCCGCCCTCGTACTTGAAGTGTGTGTGGAACCTGTCCGCACAGTACACCTTGCTGCATAGCTAACCATAGGTCTGGGCATCGTAGCTTCCTGCCGGTGACCGAAGTTCGCTGGCAGATGGGTCCCTGGGACACACGCAGAGAGGCTCCTGCCGGGCCCACAGGCCGCCCACAGCCCCTGCCCCGGATCGGGGGACGCAAAGCAGACCTGTCTGAGTCCCCTGCCTCTAGAGGGAGTATTGGACCAACACTTGTAGAAAACGGGGTCCTCGAGGCCAACTCATTGGAGGGACACAAATAAATCTTTGCCAACTTTCTGCTGAAGCTTACGAGCGTTCACACCTAAGCCACTTACAAGGTCAGCTGTTTAGCTAAACATGAGCTCATGATCTAAATTTACACAATAATGAAGAAATCAGCTACAAGGGGAGACAATCAGCAAAAACAATCAATACCAGAATTAGATTCCCTACGCCATCCATCAGATGTTGGAATAATCAGGTGTTAGGCAGAACATATACATAAAACTAGAACTGAAACAAGGAACAAGGATCTTTTCAAAGACTGGTAGGATCTCTAAAACGTTTGTAAATTACATGTCATTGATAAAGCTAAATACTCAAAAGTTGTGTAATAGAACAGATTCATCATTGAGAAGAGTGAAATTATGCTGTTTTGAAAACTATGGCAGGTCAGATTTTCTGCCTAATTATAGAAGAAGATTTCTGAAAAAAATACACATTATTGGGGCTTCCCTGGTGGCACAATGGTTGAGGTTCTGCCTGCCGATGCAGGGGACATGGGCTCGTGCCCCCGTCCGGGAGAATACCACATGCTGCGCGGTGGCTGGGCCCGTGGGCCATGGCCCTGGTCCTATGCGTCCGGAGCCTGTGCGCTGCAACGGGAAAGGCCACAGCTCTGAGAGGCCCGCGTACCGCAAAAAAACAAAAAAACAAACAAAACAAACCCATTATTTTAAAGACTTATTGGCTGTAAAATAAGTTAAGGGTATTTCAAATGGCTTGTCTGCAAAGAAAGGTGAGATGTAGGGAATCACACAAAGTCGAGGGGAAAATGTGTCAATATATACATTGCTATAGGGTGTACTAAGCCTTAGGCGAGCAACCATGTAGAGGACCTTGCCCTTAGAAACTTACAAGTAAGCTGGAATCTTCAAAAGTTCAAATCTTTATAAGTAAAAAGATTTATTAAAAGGAATAACCAAGTGTTTAAATTGACATCAGAAGATCAAAACAATAAACCCTGAGGACATAGAAAAAAGATAAATAAAGATATGAGCAGAACTTAATACAACAGAAAACGTATAAAATAGAGGTGATTTAGTAAGTCCAAAGAATATTCTTTGAAAAGATTTAAAAGACACACTTTGATTAAGGAAAACAAAAACATAAGTCAAGAATATACAGAAAGAATCAGACAAACTTATAGCAGAGAATATATGAAATGCCAGTAAATTTGAACATTTCTTTAAAGAGGACCATTTCCTAGCTCCTAAAGTTTACCAAAACTGACACAAGAGGGAATCATTTCAGGTCATCATGTCTGCCCTGGGCATACTCGGAACGCCCTGGCCTCAGAATGCAGCATCTGTAGTCCATGGTAACCTGCGAAGAGGGGGCGGGGCTAAGGGAGGTTGGAACACTGCCCTCACAGAGGGAGTGGGTGTGGCCATCTCTGCTGTGACTGATCAAAGGGCAGGGGAGCAGGGGTCCCAGGGCAGGGCCCTCAGAGTTCGGGAGGACAAGTGCGGTGTCACAAGCATTTAGGCCCAGGCCAAAGGGCGCCTTCTTTGTCTGCACAGCTGCCCAAACTCTCACCTTTCCACTCAGGGCGCCCTCGTACTTGACTTGTGTGTGGAACCTGTCCGCGCAGTACACCTTGCTGCATAGCTAACCATAGGTCTGGGCATCGTAGCTTCCTGCCGGTGACCAAAGTTCGCTGGCAGTTGGGTCCCTGGGACAGACGCAGAGAGGCTCCTGCCCGGCACACAGGCCGCCCACAGCCCCTGCCCCAGATCGGGGGACGCAAAGCAGACCTGTCTGAGTCCCCTGCCTCTAGACGGAGTATTGGACCAACACTTGTAGAAAACGGGGTACTGGAGGGCAACTCATTGGAGGGACACAAATAAATCTTTGCCAACTTTCTGCTGAAGCTTACGAGCGTTCACACCTAAGCCAATTACAAGGTCAGCTGTTTAGCTAAACAGGAGCTCATGATCTAAATTTACACAATAATGAAGAAATCAGCTGCAAGGGGAGACAAACAGCAAAAACAATCAATACCAGAATTAGATTCCCTAGGCCATCCATCAGATGTGGGAATAATCAGGTGCAAGGCAGAAAATATACATAAAACTGGAACTGAAACAAGGAACAAGGATGTTTTCAAAGACTGGTAGGATCTCTAAAACGTTTTTATATTACATGTCATTGATAAAGCTAAATACTCAAAGGTTGTGTAATAGAACAGATTCATCATTGAAAAGAGTAAAATTATGCTGTTTTGAAAACTATGGCAGGTCAGATTTTCTGCCTAATTATAGAAGAATTTTTCTCTAAAAAATACACATTATTTTAAAGACTTATTGGCTGTGAAATAAGTTAAGGGTATTTCAAATGGCTTGTCTGCAAAGAAAGGTGAGATGTAGGGAATCACAGAAAGTCGAGGGGAAAATGTGTCAATATATACATTGCTATAGTATGAACTAAGCCTTAGGCGAGCAACAATGTAAGAACCTTGCCCTTAGAAACTTACAAGTAAGCTGGAATCTACAAAAGTTCAAATCTTTATAAGTAAAAAGATTTATTAAAAGGAATAACCAAGTGTTTTAATTGACATCAGAAGATCAAAACAATAAACCCTGAGAACATAGAAAAAAGATAAATAAAGATATGAGCAGAACTTAATACAACAGAAAACGTATAAAATTGAGGTGATTTAGTAAGTCCAAAGAATATTCTTTGAAAAGATTTAAAAGACACACTTTGATTAAGGAAAACAAAAACATAAGTCAAGAATATACAGAAAGAATCAGACAAACTTATAGCAGAGAATATATGAAATGCCAGTAAATTTGAACATTTCTGTAAAGTGGACCATTTCCTAGCTCCTAAAGTTTACCAAAACTGACACAAGAGGGAATCATTTAAGGTCATCATGTCTGCCCTGGGCATTCTCGGAATGCCCTGGCCTCAGAATGCAGCATCTGTAGTCCATGGTAACCTGAGAAGAGGGGGCGGGGCTGAGGGAGGTTGGAACACTGCCCTCACAGAGGGAGTGGGTGTGGCCATCTCTGCTGTGACTGATCAAAGGGCAGGGGAGCAGGGGTCCCAGGGCAGGGCCCTCAGAGTTCGGGAGGCACAGTGGGGTGTCACAAGCATTTAGGCCCAGGCCAAAGGGCGCCTTCTTTGTCTGCACAGCTGCCCAAACTCTCACCTTTCCACTCAGGCCGCCCTCGGACTTGAAGTGTGTGTGGAACCTGTCTGCGCAGTACACCTTGCTGCATAGATAACCATAGGTCTGGGCATCGTAGCTTCCTGCCGGTGACCGAAGTTCGCTGGCAGATGGGTCCCTGGGACACACGCAGAGAGGCTCCTGCCCGGCCCACAGGCCGCCCACAGCCCCTGCCCCAGATCGGGGGACGCAAAGCAGACCTGTCTGAGTCCCCTGCCTCTAGAGGGAGTATTGGACCAACACTTGTAGAAAACGGGGTCCTGGAGGGCAACTCATTGGAGGGACACAAATAAATCTTTGCCAACTTTCTGCTGAAGCTTACGAGCTTTCACACCTAAGCCACTTACAAGGTCAGCTGTTTAGCTAAACATGAGCTCATGATCTAAATTTACACAATAATGAAAAATCAGCTACAAGGGGAGACAATCAGCAAAAACAATCAATACCAGAATTAGATTCCCTAGGCCATCCATCAGATGTTGGAATAATCAGGTGCAAGGCAGAAATTATACATAAAACTGGAACTGAAACAAGGAACAAGGATGTTTTCAAAGACTAGTAGGATCTCTAAAACGTTTTTAAATTACATGTCATTGATAAAGCTAAATACTCAAAGGTTGTGTAATAGAACAGATTCATCATTGAGAAGAGTGAAATTACGCTGTTTTGAAAACTATGGCAGGTCAGATTTTCTGCCTAATTATAGAAGAATATTTCTCTAAAAAATACACATTATTTTAAAGACTTATTGGCTGTGAAATAAGTTAAGGGTATTTCAAATGGCTTGTCTGCAAAGAAAGGTGAGATGTAGGGAATCACACAAAGTCGAGGGGAAAATGTGTCAATATATACATTGCTATAGGGTGTACTAAGCCTTAGGCGAGCAACAATGTAGAGGACCTTGCCCTTAGAAACTTACAAGTAAGCTGGAATCTTCAAAAGTTCAAATCTTTATAAGTAAAAAGATTTATTAAAAGGAATAACCAAGTGTTTAAATTGACATCAGAAGATCAAAACAATAAACCCTGAGGACATAGAAAAAAGATAAATAAAGATATGAGCAGAACTTAATACAACAGAAAACGTATAAAATAGAGGTGATTTAGTAAGTCCAAAGAATATTCTTTGAAAAGATTTAAAAGACACACTTTGATTAAGGAAAACAAAAACATAAGTCAAGAATATACAGAAAGAATCAGACAAACTTATAGCAGAGAATATATGAAATGCCAGTAAATTTGAACATTTCTTTAAAGAGGACCATTTCCTAGCTCCTAAAGTTTACCAAAACTGACACAAGAGGGAATCATTTCAGGTCATCATGTCTGCCCTGGGCATACTCGGAACGCCCTGGCCTCAGAATGCAGCATCTGTAGTCCATGGTAACCTGCGAAGAGGGGGCGGGGCTAAGGGAGGTTGGAACACTGCCCTCACAGAGGGAGTGGGTGTGGCCATCTCTGCTGTGACTGATCCAAGGGCAGGGGAGCAGGGGTCCCAGGGCAGGGCCCTCAGAGTTCGGGAGGACAAGTGCGGTGTCACAAGCATTTAGGCCCAGGCCAAAGGGCGCCTTCTTTGTCTGCACAGCTGCCCAAACTCTCACCTTTCCACTCAGGGCGCCCTCGTACTTGACTTGTGTGTGGAACCTGTCCGCGCAGTACACCTTGCTGCATAGCTAACCATAGGTCTGGGCATCGTAGCTTCCTGCCGGTGACCAAAGTTCGCTGGCAGTTGGGTCCCTGGGACAGACGCAGAGAGGCTCCTGCCCGGCACACAGGCCGCCCACAGCCCCTGCCCCAGATCGGGGGACGCAAAGCAGACCTGTCTGAGTCCCCTGCCTCTAGACGGAGTATTGGACCAACACTTGTAGAAAACGGGGTACTGGAGGGCAACTCATTGGAGGGACACAAATAAATCTTTGCCAACTTTCTGCTGAAGCTTACGAGCGTTCACACCTAAGCCAATTACAAGGTCAGCTGTTTAGCTAAACAGGAGCTCATGATCTAAATTTACACAATAATGAAGAAATCAGCTGCAAGGGGAGACAAACAGCAAAAACAATCAATACCAGAATTAGATTCCCTAGGCCATCCATCAGATGTGGGAATAATCAGGTGCAAGGCAGAAAATATACATAAAACTGGAACTGAAACAAGGAACAAGGATGTTTTCAAAGACTGGTAGGATCTCTAAAACGTTTTTATATTACATGTCATTGATAAAGCTAAATACTCAAAGGTTGTGTAATAGAACAGATTCATCATTGAAAAGAGTGAAATTATGCTGTTTTGAAAACTATGGCAGGTCAGATTTTCTGCCTAATTATAGAAGAATTTTTCTCTAAAAAATACACATTATTTTAAAGACTTATTGGCTGTGAAATAAGTTAAGGGTATTTCAAATGGCTTGTCTGCAAAGAAAGGTGAGATGTAGGGAATCACAGAAAGTCGAGGGGAAAATGTGTCAATATATACATTGCTATAGTATGAACTAAGCCTTAGGCGAGCAACAATGTAAGAACCTTGCCCTTAGAAACTTACAAGTAAGCTGGAATCTACAAAAGTTCAAATCTTTATAAGTAAAAAGATTTATTAAAAGGAATAACCAAGTGTTTTAATTGACATCAGAAGATCAAAACAATAAACCCTGAGAACATAGAAAAAAGATAAATAAAGATATGAGCAGAACTTAATACAACAGAAAACGTATAAAATTGAGGTGATTTAGTAAGTCCAAAGAATATTCTTTGAAAAGATTTAAAAGACACACTTTGATTAAGGAAAACAAAAACATAAGTCAAGAATATACAGAAAGAATCAGACAAACTTATAGCAGAGAATATATGAAATGCCAGTAAATTTGAACATTTCTGTAAAGTGGACCATTTCCTAGCTCCTAAAGTTTACCAAAACTGACACAAGAGGGAATCATTTAAGGTCATCATGTCTGCCCTGGGCATTCTCGGAATGCCCTGGCCTCAGAATGCAGCATCTGTAGTCCATGGTAACCTGAGAAGAGGGGGCGGGGCTGAGGGAGGTTGGAACACTGCCCTCACAGAGGGAGTGGGTGTGGCCATCTCTGCTGTGACTGATCAAAGGGCAGGGGAGCAGGGGTCCCAGGGCAGGGCCCTCAGAGTTCGGGAGGCACAGTGGGGTGTCACAAGCATTTAGGCCCAGGCCAAAGGGCGCCTTCTTTGTCTGCACAGCTGCCCAAACTCTCACCTTTCCACTCAGGCCGCCCTCGGACTTGAAGTGTGTGTGGAACCTGTCCGCGCAGTACACCTTGCTGCATAGATAACCATAGGTCTGGGCATCGTAGCTTCCTGCCGGTGACCGAAGTTCGCTGGCAGATGGGTCCCTGGGACACACGCAGAGAGGCTCCTGCCCGGCCCACAGGCCGCCCACAGCCCCTGCCCCAGATCGGGGGACGCAAAGCAGACCTGTCTGAGTCCCCTGCCTCTAGAGGGAGTATTGGACCAACACTTGTAGAAAACGGGGTCCTGGAGGGCAACTCATTGGAGGGACACAAATAAATCTTTGCCAACTTTCTGCTGAAGCTTACGAGCTTTCACACCTAAGCCACTTACAAGGTCAGCTGTTTAGCTAAACATGAGCTCATGATCTAAATTTACACAATAATGAAAAATCAGCTACAAGGGGAGACAATCAGCAAAAACAATCAATACCAGAATTAGATTCCCTAGGCCATCCATCAGATGTTGGAATAATCAGGTGCAAGGCAGAAATTATACATAAAACTGGAACTGAAACAAGGAACAAGGATGTTTTCAAAGACTAGTAGGATCTCTAAAACGTTTTTAAATTACATGTCATTGATAAAGCTAAATACTCAAAGGTTGTGTAATAGAACAGATTCATCATTGAGAAGAGTGAAATTACGCTGTTTTGAAAACTATGGCAGGTCAGATTTTCTGCCTAATTATAGAAGAAGATTTCTCTAAAAAATACACATTATTTTAAAGACTTATTGGCTGTGAAATAAGTTAAGGGTATTTCAAATGGCTTGTCTGCAAAGAAAGGTGAGATGTAGGGAATCACAGAAAGTCGAGGGGAAATTCTGTCAATATATACTTTGCTATAGGGTGAAATAAGCCTTAGACCATCAACAATGTAGAGGACCTGATCCTGTGAAACGTACAAGTAAGCTGGAATCTTCAAAAGTTCAAATCTTGATAAGTAAAAAGATTCATTAAAATGAATAACCAAGTGTTTTAAATGACATCAGAAGATCAAAACAATAAACCCTGAGAACATAGAAAAAAGATAAATAAAGATATGGGCAGAACTTAATACAACAGAAAACGTATAAAATTGACGTGATTTAGTAAGTCCAAAGAATACGGTTTGAACAGATTTAAAAGACACACTTTGATTAAGGAAAACAAAAACAGAATTAAAGTATAGAAAGAATCAGGACAATGTTATAGCAGAGAATATATGAAATGCCAGTAAATTTGAACATTTCTGTAAAGTGGACCATTTCCTAGCTACTAAAGTTTACCAAAACTGACACAAGAGGAAATCATTTAAGGTCATTATGTCTGCCCTTGGCATTCTCGGAATACCCTGGCCTCAGAATGCAGCATCTGTTGTCCATGGTAAGCTGCGGAGAGGTGGCGGGGCAGAGGGTGGTTGGAACACAGCCCACAATGAGGGAGTGGGTGTGGCCATCTCTGCTGTGACTGAACAAAGGGCAGGGGAGCAGGGGGCCCAGGGCAGAGCCCTCAGAGCCCGGCAGGCCCAGTGGGTTGTCACAAGCATTTAGGCCCAGGCCAAAGGGCGCCTTCTTTGTCTGCGCAGCTGCCAACACTCTCACCTTTCCACTCAGGCCGACCCCTTACTTGAAGTGTGTGTGGAACCTGTCTGCGCAGTACACCTCTCTGCACAGCTAAACATAGGTCTGGGCATCGTAGCTTCCTGCCAGGTGACCGAAGTTCGCAGGCACATGGTTCCGTGGGACACACGCCGAGAGGCTCCTGCCTGGGCCACAGACCGCCCATGGCCCTGCCCCACATCAGTGGCCGCAAAGTAGCCCTGTCTGAGTACCCTGCCTCTAGAGGGAGTATTGGAACAACACTTCTAGAAAATGGGGTCCTTGCGGGTAACTCATTGTAGAGACAAAAATAAATCTTTGCCGACTTCCTGTTGAAGCTTACGAGCATTGACACTTAAGCCACTTACAAGGTCAGCTGTTTAGCTAATCATGAGCTCATGATCTAAATTTACACAATAATGAAGAAATCAGCTACAAGGGGAGGCAATCAGCAAAAACAATCAATACCAGAATTAGATTCCCTAGGCCATCCATCAGATGTTGGAATAATCAGGTGCAAGGCAGAAAATATACATACAACTGGAACTGAACTAAGGAACAAGGATGTTTTCAAAGACTGGTAGGATCTCTAAAATATTTTTAAAGTACATGTCATTGATAAAGCTAAATTCTCAAAGGTTGTGTAACACAACAGATTTATCATTGAGAAGAGTGAAATTATGCTGTTTTGAAAACTATGGCAGATCAGATTTTCTGCCTAATTATAGAAGAAGATTTCTCTAAAAAAATACACATTATTTCAAAGACTTATTGGCTGTGAAATAAGTTAAGGGTATTTCAAATGGCTTGTCTGCAAAGAAAGGTGAGATGTAGGGAATCACAGAAAGTCGAGGGGAAAATGTGTCAATATATACATTGCTATAGTGTGAAATAAGCCTTAGACCATCAACAATGTAGAGGACCTGATCCTGTGAAAAGTACAAGTAAGCTGGAATCTTCAAAAGTTCAAATCTTGATAAGTAAAAAGATTCATTAAAATGAATAACCAAGTGTTTTAAATGACATCAGAAGATCAAAACAATAATCCCTGAGAACATAGAAAAAAGATAAATAAAGATATGAGCAGAACTTAATACAACAGAAAACGTATAAAATTGAGGTGATTTAGTAAGTCCAAAGAATATTCTTTGAAAAGATTTAAAAGACACACTTTGATTAAGGAAAACAAAAAAAAAGTCAAGAATATACAGAAAGAATCAGACAATCTTATAGCAGAGAATATATGCAATGCCAGTAAATTTGAACATTTCTCTAAAGTGGACCATTTCCTAGCTCCTAACGTTTACCAAAACTGACACAAGAGGGAATGTCATTTAAGGTCATCATGTCTGTCCTGGGCATTCTTGGAACGCCCTGGCCTCACAATGCAGCATCAGTAGTCCATGGTAACCTGCGAAGAGGGTCGGGGCTGAGGGAGGTTGGAACACTGCCCTCACAGAGGGAGTGGGTGTGGCCATCTCTGCTGTAACTGATCAAAGGGCAGGGGAGCAGGGGTCCCAGGGCAGGGCCCTCAGAGTTCGGGAGGCCCAGTGGGGTGTCACAAGCATTTAGGCCCAGGCCAAAGGGCGCCTTCTTTGTCTGCAGAGCTGCCCAACCTCTCACCTTTCCACTCAGGCCGCCCTCGTACTTGAAGTGTGTGTGGAACCTGTCCGCGCAGTACACCTTGCTGCATAGCTAACCATAGGTCTGGGCATCATAGCTTCCTGCCGGTGACCAAAGTTCGCTGGCAGATGGGTCCCTGGGACACACGCAGAGAGGCTCCTGCCAGGCCCACTGGCCGCCCACAGCCCCTGCCCCAGATCGGGGGACACAAAGCAGACCTGTCTGAGTCCCCTGCCTCTAGAGGGAGTATTGGACCAACACTTGTAGAAAACGGGGTCCTGGAGGGCAACTCATTGGAGGGACACAAATAACTCTTTGCCTTCTTTCTGCTGAAGCTTACGAGCGATCACACCTAAGCCACTTACAAGGTCAGCTGTTTAGCTAAACAGGAGCTCATGATCTAAATTTCCACAATAATGAAGAAATCAGCTACAAGGGGAGACAATCAGCAAAAACAATCACTACCAGAATTAGATTCCCTAGGCCATCCATCAGATGTTGGAATAATCAGGTGCAAGGCAGAAAATATACATAAAACTGGAACTGAAACAAGGAACAAGGATGTTTTCAAAGACTGGTAGGATCTCTAAAACATTTTTAAAGTACATGTCATTGATAAAGCTAAATACTCAAAGGTTGTGTAATACAACAGATTCATCATTGATAAGAGTGAATTTATGCTGTTTTGAAAACTATGGCAGGTCAGATTTTCTGCCTAATTATATAATAAGTTTTCTCTAAAAATACACATTAGTTTAAAGACTTATTGGCTGTGAAATAAGTTAAGGGTATTTCAAATGGCTTGTCTGCAAAGAAAGGTGAGATGTAGGGAATCACAGAAAGTCGAGGGGAAAATGTGTCAATATATACATTGCTATAGGGTGAACTAAGCCTTAGGCGAGCAACAATGTAGAGGACCTGATCCTGTGAAACGTACAAGTAAGCTGGAATCTTCAAACGTTCAAATCTTTATTAGTAAAAAGATTCATTAAAATGAATAACCAAGTGTTTTAAATGACATCAGAAGATCAAAACAATAAACCCTGAGAACATAGAAAAAAGATAAATAAAGATATGGGCAGAACTTAATACAACAGAAAACGTATAAAATTGAGGTGATTTAGTAAGTCCAAAGAATACGGTTTGAACAGATTTAAAAGACACACTTTGATTAAGGAAAACAAAAACAGAATTAAAGAATATATAGACAGAATCAGGACAATGTTATAGCAGAGAATATATGAAATGCCAGTAAATTTGAACATTTCTGTAAAGTGGACCATTTCCTAGCTCCTAAAGTTTACCAAAACTGACACAAGAGGAAATCATTTAAGGTCATTATGTCTGCCCTTGGCATTCTCGGAATACCCTGGCCTCAGAATGCAGCATTTGTTGTCCATGGTAAGCTGCGGAGAGGTGGCGGGGCAGAGGGTGTTTGGAACACAGCCCACAATGAGGGAGTGGGTGTGGCCATCTCTGCTGTGACTGAATGAAGGGCAGGGGAGCAGGAGGCCGAGGGCAGGGCCCTCAGAGCCCGGCAGGCCAAGTGGGGTGTCACAAGCATTTAGGCCCAGGCCAAAGGGCGCCTTATTTGTCTGCACATCTGCCAACATTCTCACCTTTCCACTCAAGGCCGACCCCTTACTTGAAGTTTGTGTGGAACCTGTCTGCCCAGTACACCTCTCTGCACAGCTTACCATAGGTCTGGGCATCGTAGCTTCCTGCCAGGTGACCGAAGTTCGCAGGCACATGGTTCCCTGGGACACACGGCGAGAGGCTCCTGCCTGGGCCACAGACCTCCCATGGCCCTGCCCCACATCAGTGGCCGCAAAGTAGCCCTGTCTGAGTACCCTGCCTCTTGAGGGAGTATTGGAACAACACTTCTAGAAAACGGGGTCCTTGCGGGTAACTCATAGTAGAGACACAAATAAATCTTTGCCGACTTCCTGTTGAAGCTTACGAGCATTGACCCCTAAGCCACTTACAAGGTCAGCTGTTTAGCTAATCATGAGCTCATGATCTAAATTTACACAATAATGAAGAAATCAGCTACAAGGGGAGGCAATCAGCAAACACAATTAATACCAGAATTAGATTCCCTAGGCCATCCATCACATGTTGGAATAATCAGGTGCAAGGCAGAAAATATACATACAACTGGAACTGAACTAAGGAACAAGGATGTTTTCAAAGACTGGTAGGATCTCTAAAATATTTTTAAAGTACATGTCATTGATAAAGCTAAATACTCAAAGGTTGTGTAACACAACAGATTTATGATTGAGAAGAGTGAAATTATGCTGTTTTGAAAACTATCGCAGGTCAGAATTTCTGCTTAATTATAGAAGAAGATTTCTCTAAAAAAATACACCTTATTTCAAAGACTTATTGGCTGTGAAATAAGTTAAGGGTATTTCAAATGGCTTGTCTGCAAAGAAAGGTGAGATGTAGGGTTTCACAGAAAGTCGAGGGGAAAATGTGTCAATATATACATTGCTATAGGGTGAACTAAGACTTAGGCGAGCAACAATGTAGAGGACCTTGCCCTTAAAACTTACAAGTAAGCTGGAATCTTCAAAAGTTCAAATCTTTATAAGTAAAAAGATTTATTAAAAGGAATAACCAAGTGTTTTAATTGACATCAGAAGATCAAAACAATAAACCCTGAGAACATAGAAAAAAGATAAATAAAGATATGAGCAGAACTTAATACAACAGAAAACCTATAAAATTGAGGTGATTTAGTAAGTCCAAAGAATACGGTTTGAACAGATTTAAAAGACACACTTTGATTAAGGAAAACAAAAACATAAGTCAAGAATATACAGAAAGAATCAGACAAACTTATAGCAGAGAATATATGAAATGCCAGTAAATTTGAACATTTCTCTAAAGTGGACCATTTCCTAGCTCCTAAAGTTTACCAAAACTGACACAAGAGGGAATCATTTAAGGTCATCATGTCTGCCCTGGGCATTCTCGGAACGCCCTGGCCTCAGAATGCAGCATCTGTAGTCCATGATAACCTGCGAAAAGGGGGCGGGGCTGAGGGAGGTTGGAACACTGCCCTCACAGAGGGAGTGGGTGTGGCCATCTCTGCTGTGACTGATCAAAGGGCAGGGGAGCAGGGGTCCCAGGGCAGGGCCCTCAGAGTTCGGGAGGCCCAGTGCGGTGTCTCAAGCATTTAAGCCCAGGCCAAAGGGCGCCTTCTTTGTCTGCACAGCTGCCCAAACTCTCACCTTTCCACTCAGGCCGCCCTCGTACTTGAAGTGTGTGTGGAACCTGTCCGCGCAGTAAAACTTGCTGCATAGCTAACCATAGGTCTGGGCATCGTAGCTTCCTGCCGGTGACCGAAGTTCGCTGGCAGATGAGTCCCTGGGACACACGCAGAGAGGCTCCTGCCCGGCCCACAGGCCGCCCACAGCCCCTGCCCCAGATCGGGGGACGCAAAGCAGACCTATCTGAGTCCCCTGCCTCTAGAGGGAGTATTGGACCAACACTTGTAGAAAACGGGGTCCTGGAGGGCAACTCATTGGAGGGACACAAATAACTCTTTGCCATCTTTCTGCTGAAGCTTACGAGCGTTCACACCTAAGCCACTTACAAGGTCAGCTGTTTAGCTAAACATGAGCTCATGATCTAAATTTACACAATATTGAAGAAATCAGCTACAAGGGGAGACAATAAGCAAAAACAATCAATACCAGAATTAGATTCCCTAGGCCATCCATCAGATGTTGGAATAATCAGGTGCAAGGCAGAAAATATACATAAAACTGGAACTGAAACAAGGAACAAGGATGTTTTCAAAGACTGGTAGGATCTCTAAAACGTTTTTAAATTACATGTCATTGATAAAGCGAAATACTCAAAGGTTGGGTAATACAACAGATTCATCATTGAGAAGAGTGAAATTATGCTGTTTTGAAAACTATGGCAGGTCAGATTTTCTGCCTAATTATAGAAGAAGATTTCTCTAAAAAATACACATTATTTTAAAGACTTATTGGCTGTGAAATAAGTTAAGGGTATTTCAAATGGCTTGTCTGCAAAGAAAGGTGAGATGTAGGGAATCACAGAAAGTCGAGGGGAAAATATGTCAATATATACTTTGCTATAGGGTGAAATAAGCCTTAGACCATCAACAATGTAGAGGACCTGATCCTGTGAAACGTACAAGTAAGCTGGAATCTTCAAAAGTTCAAATCTTGATAAGTAAAATGATTCATTAAAATGAATAACCAAGTGTTTTAAATGACATCAGAAGATCAAAACAATAAACCCTGAGAACATAGAAAAAAGATAAATAAAGATATGGGCAGAACTTAATACAACAGAAAACGAATAAAATTGAGGTGATTTAGTAAGTCCAAAGAATACGGTTTGAACAGATTTAAAAGACACACTTGGATTCAGGAAAACAAAAACAGAATTAAAGAATATACAGAAAGAATCAGGACAATGTTATAGCAGAGAATATCTGAAATGCCAGTAAATTTGAACATTTGTGTAAAGTGGACCATTTCCTAGCTCCTAAAGTTTACCAAAATTGACACAAGAGGAAATCATTTAAGGTCATCATGTCTGCCCTTGGCATTCTCGGAATGCCCTGGCCTCAGAATGCAGCATCTGTAGTCCATGGTGAGCTGCGGAGAGGGGGCGGGGCTGAGGGAGGTCGGAACACTGCCTTCACTGAGGGAGTGGGTGGGGCCATCTCTGCTGTGACTGAACAAAGGGCAGGGGAGAAGTGGGCCCAGGGCACGGCCCTCAGAGCCCGGCAGGCCCAGTCGTGTGTCACAAGCATTTAGGCGCAGGCCAAAGAGCGCCTTCTTTGTCTGCACAGCTGCCCAAACTCTCACCTTTCCACACAGGCCGCCCTCTTACTTGAAGTGTGTGTGGAACCGTTCCGCGCAGTACCCCTCGCTGCAAAGCTAACCATAGGTCTGGGCATCATAGCTTCCTGCCAGGTGACCGAAGTTCGCAGGCAGATGGGTCGTGGGACACACGTGGGGAGCCTCCTGCCCAGGCCACAGGCCGCCCAAAGCCACTATCCCAGATCGGGGGCAGCAAAGCAGTCCTGTCTGAGTCCCAGCCTCTAGAGGGAGGAGTGGACCAACACATGAAGAAAACGGGGTCCGCGTGGGTAACTCATTGGAGGGACACAAAAAAATCTTTGCGGACTTTCTGCTGAAGCTTACGAGCGTTCACACCTAAGCCTCTTACAAGGTCAGCTGTTTATCTAAACATGAGTTCATGATCTAAATTTACACAATAATGAAGATATCAGCTGCAAGGGGAGACAAGCAGCAAAAACAATCAATACCAGAATTAGATTCCCTAGGCCAACCATCAGATGTTGGAATAATCAGGTGCAAGGCAGAAAGTATACACAAAACTGGAACTGAAACAAGGAACAAGGATGTTTTCAATGACTGGTAGGATCTCTAAAACATTTTTAAAGTACATGTCATTGATAAAGCTAAATACTCAATGGTTGTTTAATACAACAGATTCATCATTGAGAAGAGAGAAATTATGCTGTTTTGAAAACTATGGCAGGTCAGATTTTCTGCCTAATTATATAAGAAGATTTCTCTAAAAAATACACATTATTTCAAAGAATTATTGGCTGTGAAATAAGTTAAGGGTATTTCAAATGGCTTGTTTGCAAAGAAAGGTGAGATGTAGGGAATCACAGAAAGTCGAGGGGAAATTAGGTCAATATATACATTGCTATATGGTGAACTAAGACTTAGGCCAGCCACAATGCAGAGGCCCTGACCCTTAGAAACTTACAAGTAAGCTGGAATCTTGAAAAGTTCAAATCTTTATAAGTAAAAAGATTTATTAAAATGAATAACCAAGTGTTTTAACTGACATCAGAATATCAAAACAATAAACCTGAGAACATAGAAAAAATATAAATAAAGATATGAGCAGAACTTAATACAATAGAAAACGTATAAAATTCAGGTGATGTAGTAAGTCCAAAGAATATTCTTTGACAAGATTAAAAGACACACTTAGATTAAGGAACAGCAAAACATAAGTAAAGAATATACAGAAAGAATCAGGACAATATTAGAGCAGAGAGTATATGAAATGCCAGTAAATTTGAACGTTTGTGTAAAGTGGACCAGTTGGTAGCTCCTAAAATTTACCAAAACTGTCAGAAGAGGAAATCATTTAAGGTCATCATGTCTGCCCTTGGCATTCTCGGAATGTCCTAGACTCAGAATGCAGCATCTGTAGTCCATAGTAACCTCCGGAGAGTGGGTGGGACTGAGGGAGTTTGGAACACTGCCCTCACAGAGGGAGTGGGTGTGGCCATCTCTGCTGTGACTGAACAAAGGGCAGGGGAGCAGGGGGTCCAGGGCAGGGCCCTCAGAGCCCGGCAGGCCCAGTGGGGTTTCACAAGCATTTAGGCCCAGGACAAAGGGCGCCTTCTTTGTCTGCACAGCGGCACAAACTCTCACCTTTCCACTCAGGCCGCCCTGTTACTTGACGTGTGTGTGGAATCTGTCCACGCAGTACACCTCGCTGCACAGCTAACCATAGGTCTGGGCATCGTAGCTTCCTGCCAGGTGACCGAAGTTCGCAGGCAAATGGGTCCCTGGGACACACGCAGAGAGGCTCCTCCCGGGCCACAGGCCGCCCAATGCCACTGGCCCAGATCGTGGGGCGCAAAGCAGCCCTGTCTGAGGCCGTGCCTCTAGAGTGAGTAGTGGACCAACACTTGTAGGCAACGGGGTCCTCGCGGGCAACTCATTGGCGGGACACAAATAAATCTTTGCGGACTTTCTGATGAAGCTTATGAGTGTTCACACCTAAGCCTCTTACAAAGTCAGATGTTTAGCTAAACATGAGCTCATGATCTAAATTTACACAATAATGAAGAAATCAGCTACAGTGGGAGACAATCAGCAAAAACAATCAATACCAGAATTAGATTCCCTAAGCCATCGATCAGACGTGGGAATAATCAGGTGCAAGGCAGAAAATATACATAAAACTGGAACTGAAACAAGGAACAAGGATGTTTTCAAAGACTTGTAGGATCTCTAAAAGATTTTTAAAGTACATGTCATTGATAAAGCTAAATACTCAAAGGTTGTGTAAAACAACAGATTCATCATTGAGAAGAGTGAAATTATGCTGTTTTGAAAACTATGGCAGGTCAGATTTTCTGCCTAAATATATAATAAGATTTCTCTGAAAAAAGCACATTATTTCAAAGACTTATTGGCTGTGAAATAAGTTAAGGTTATTTCAAATGGCTTGTCTGCAAAGAAAGGTGAGATGTAGGAAATCACAGAAAGTCGAGGGGAAAATAGGTCAATATATACTTTGCTATATTGTGAACTAAGCCTTTGGCCAGCCACAATGTAGAGGACCTGACCCTTAGAAACTTACAAGTAAGCTGGAATCTTTAAAAATTCAAATCTTTATAAGTAAAAAGATTTATTAAAATGAATAACCAAGTGTTTTATTTGACATCAGAAGATCAAAACAATAAACCCTGAGAACTTAGAAAAAAGATAAATAAAGATATGAGCAGAATTTAATACCACAGAAAACGTATAAAATTCTGTTGAGGTAGTAAGTCCAAAGAATATTCTTTGACAAGATTTAAAAGACACACTTTGATTAAGGAAAACCAAAACATAAGTAAAGAATATACAGAAAGAATCAGGACAATGTTATAGCACAGTGTATATGAACTGCCAGTAAATTAGAACATTTGTGTAAAGTGGACCAGTTCCAAGCTCCTAAAGTTTACACAAACTGACACTAGAGGAAATCATTTAAGGTCATCATGTCTGCCCTTGGCATTCTTGGAATGCCCTGGACTCATAATGCAGCATCTGTAGTCCATGGTAACCTGCGGAGAGGGGGCGGGGCTAAGGGAGGTAGGAACACTGCCCTCACAGAGGGAGTGGGTGGGGCCATCTCTGCTGTGACTGAACAAAGGGCAGGGGAGCAGGGGGCCCAGGACAGGGCCCTCAGAGCCCGGCAGGCCCTGTCGGGTGTCACAAGCATTTATGCCCAGGACAAAGGAAGCCTTCTTTTTCTGCACAGCTGCCCAAACTCTCACCTTTCCACTCAGGCCGCCCTCTTATTGAAGTGTGTGTGGAACCTGTCCGCGCAGTACACCTCGCTGCACAGCTAACAATAGGTCTGGGCATCGTAGATTACTGCCAGGTGACAGAAGCTCGCAGGCAGATGGGTCCATGGGACACACGCAGAGAGGCTCCTACCCGGGCCACAGGCCGCCCAATGCCACTGCCCCAGATCGTGGGGCGCACAGCAGATCTGTCTGAGGCCGTGCCTCTAGAGGGAGTAGTGGACCAACTCTTGTAGAGAACGGGGCCCTCGCGGGCAACTCATTTGACGGACACAAATAAATCTTTGAGGATTCTGTGATGAAGCTTACGAGGGTTCACACATAAGCCTCTTACATAGTCTGATGTTTAGCTAAACATGAGCTCATGATCTAAATTTACACAATAATGAAGAAATCAGCTACAGGGGGAGACAATCAGCAAAAACAATCAATACCAGAATTAGATTCCCTAGGCCATCGGTCAGACGTTGGAATAATCAGGTGCAAGGCGGAAAATATACATGAAACTGGAACTGAAACAAGGAACAAGGATGTTTTCAAAGACTGGTAGGATCTCTAAAACGTTTTTAAATTACACGTCATTGATAAAGCTAAATACTCAAAGGTTGTGTAATAGAACAGATTCATCATTGAGAAGAGTGAAATTATGCTGTTTTGAAAACTATGGCAGGTCTGATTTTCTGCCTAATTATAGAAGAAGATTTCACTAAAAAATACACATTATTTTAAAGACTTATTGGCTGTGAAATAAGTTAAGGGTATTTCAAATGGCGTGTCTGCAAAGAAAAGTGAGATATAGGAAATCACAGAAAGTCGAGGGGAAAATATGTCAATATATACTTTGCTATAGGGTGAAAAAAGCCTTAGACCATCAACAATGTAGAGGACCTGATACTGTTAAACGGACAAGTAAGCTGGAATCTTCAAAAGTTCAAATCTTTATAAGTAAAAAGATTTATTAAAAGGAATAACCAAGTGTTTTAATTGACATCAGAAGATCAAAACAATAAACCCTGAGAACATAGAAAAAAGATAAATAAAGATATGAGCAGAACTTAATACAACAGAAAACGTATAAAATTGAGGTGATTTAGTAAGTCCAAAGAATATTCTTTGAAAAGATTTAAAAGACACACTTTGATTAAGGAAAACAAAAACATAAGTCAAGAATATACAGAAAAAATCAGACAAACTTATAGCAGAGAATATATGAAATGCCAGTAAATTTGAACAGTTCTCTAAATTGGACCATTTCCTAGTTCCTAAAGTTTACCAAAACTGACACAAGAGGGAATCATTTAAGGTCATCATGTCTGCCCTTGGCATTCTCAGAACGCCCTGGACTCAGAATGCAGCATCTGTATTCCATGGTAACCTGCGAAGAAGGGGAGGGGCTGAGGGAGGTTGGAACACTGCCCTCACAGAGGGAGTGGGTGTGGCCATCTCTGCTGTGACTGATCAAAGGGCAGGGGAGCAGGGGTCCCAGGGCAGGGCCCTCAGAGTTCGGGAGGCCCATTGGGGTGTCACCAGCATTTAGGCCCAGGCCAAAGGGCGCCATCTTTGTCTTCACAGCTGCCCAAACTCTCACCTTTCCACTCAGGCCGCCCACGTACTTGAAGTGTGTGTGGAACCTGTCCGCGCAGTACACCTTGCTACATAGCTAACCATAGGTCTGGGCATCGTACATTCCTGCCGGTGACCGAAGTTCGCTGGCAGATGTGTCCCTGGGACACACGCAGAGATGCTCCTGCCCGGCCCACAGGCCGCCCACAGCCCCTGCCCCAGATCGGGGGACGCAAAGCAGACCTGTCTGAGTCCCCTGCCTCTAGAGGGAGTATTGGACCAACACTTGTAGAAAACGGGGTCCTCGAGGCCAACTCATTGGAGGGACACAAATAAATCTTTGCCAACTTTCTGCTGAAGCTTACGAGCGTTCACACCTAAGCCACTTACAAGGTCAGCTGTTTAGATAAACAGGAGCTCATGATCTAAATTTACACAATAATGAAGAAATCAGCTACAAGGGGAGACAATCAGCAAAAACAATCAATACCAGAATTAGATTCCCTAGGCCATCCATCAGATGTTGGAATAATCAGGTGCAAGGCAGAAAGTATACATAAAACTGGAACTGAAACAAGGAACAAGGATATTTTCAAAGACTGGTAGGATCTCTAAAAAGTTTTTAAACTACATGTCATTGATAAAGCTAAGTACTCAAAGGTTGTGTAATAGAACAGATTCATCATTGAGAAGAGTGAAATTATGCTGTTTTGAAAACTATGGCAGGTCAGATTTTCTGCCTAATTATAGAAGAAGATTTCTCTAAAAAATACACATTATTTTAAAGACTTATTGGCTGTGAAATACGTTAAGGGTATTTCAAATGGCTTGTCTGCAAAGAAAGGTGAGATGTAGGGAATCACAGAAAGACGAGGGGAAATTCTGTCAATATATACTTTTCTATAGGGTGAAATAAGCCTTAGACCATCAACAATGTAGAGGACCTGATCCTGTGAAACGTACAAGTAAGCTGGAATCTTCAAAAGTTCAAATCTTGATAAGTAAAAAGATTCATTAAAATGAATAACCAAGTGTTTTAAATGACATCAGAAGATCAAAACAATAAACCCTGAGAACATAGAAAAAAGATAAATAAAGACATGGGCAAAACTTAATACAACAGAAAACGTATAAAATTGAGGTGATTTAGTAAGTCCGAAGAATACGGTTTGAACAGATTTAAAAGACACACTTGGATTAAGGAAAACAAAAACAGAATTAAAGAATATATAGAAAGAATCAGGACAATGTTATAGCAGAGAATATATGAAATGCCAGTAAATTTGAACATTTCTGTAAAGTGGACCATTTCCTAGCTCCTAAAGTTTACCAAAACTGACACAAGAGGAAATCATTTAAGGTCATTATGTCTGCCCTTGGCATTCTCGGAATACCCTGGCCTCAGAATGCAGCATCTGTTGTCCATGGTAAGCTGCGGAGAGGTGGCGGGGCAGAGGGTGGTTGGAACACAGCCCACAATGAGGGAGTGGGAGTGGCCATCTCTGCTGTGACTGAACAAAGGGCAGGGGAGCAGGGGGCCGAGGGCAGGGCCCTCAGAGCCCGGCAGGCCCAGTGGGGTGTCACAAGCATTTAGGCCCAGGCCAAAGGGCGCCTTCTTTGTATGCACAGCTGCCAACACTCTCACCTTTCCACTCAGTCCGACCCCTTACTTGAAGTGTGTGTGGAACCTGTCTGCGCAGTACACCTCGCTGCACAGCTAACCATAGGTCTGGGCATCGTAGCTTCCTGCCATGTCACCAAACTTCGCAAGCAGATGGTTACCTGGGACACATGCCGAGAGGCTCCTGCCTGGGCCACAGACCGCCCATGGCCGTGGCCCACATCAGTGGCCGCAAAGCAGCCCTGTCTGAGTGCCCTGCCTCTAGAGGATGTATTGGAACAACACTTCTAGAAAATGGGGTCCTTGCGTGTAACTCATTGTAGAGACACAAATAAATCTTTGCTG
Organism: Mesoplodon bidens; assembly: GCF_964165515.1. Taxonomy (NCBI): domain Eukaryota; kingdom Metazoa; phylum Chordata; class Mammalia; order Artiodactyla; family Ziphiidae; genus Mesoplodon; species Mesoplodon bidens. The sequence goes on from NW_027671341.1 coordinate 85,027, forward strand.
ACTTCCTGTTGAAGATTACGAGTGTTGACACCTAAGCCACTTACAAGGTCTGCTGTTTATCTAATCATGAGCTCATGATCTAAATTTACACAATAATGAAGATATCAGCTACAAGGGGAGGCAATCAGCAAAAACAATCAATACCAGAATTAGATTCCCTAGGCCATCCATCAGATGTTGGAATAATCAGGTGCAAGGCAGAAAATATACATACAACTGGAACTGAACTAAGGAACACGGAAGTTTTCCAAGACTGGTAGGATCTCTAAAATAGTTCTAAAGTACATGTCATTTATAAAGCTAAATACTCAAAGGTTGTGTAATACAACAGATTTATCATTGAGAAGAGTGAAATTATGCTGTTTTGAAAACTATGGCAGGTTAGATTTTCTGCCTAATTATATAAGAAGATTTCTCTAAAAATTACACATTATTTCAAAAACTTATTGGCTGTGAAATAAGTGAAGGGTATTTCAAATGGCTTGTCTGCAAAGAAAGGTGAGATGTAGGGAATCACAGAAAGTCGAGGGGAAAATGTGTCAATATATACATTGCTATAGTGTGAAATAAGCCTTAGACCATCAACAATGTAGAGGACCTGATCCTGTGAAAAGTACAAGTAAGCTGGAATCTTCAAAAGTTCAAATCTTGATAAGTAAAAAGATTCATTAAAATGAATAACCAAGTGTTTTAAATGACATCAGAAGATCAAAACAATAAACCCTGAGAACATAGAAAAAAGATAAATAAAGATATGAGCAGAACTTAATACAACAGAAAACGTATAAAATGGAGGTGATTTAGTAAGTCCAAAGAATATTCTTTGAAAAGATTTAAAAGACACACTTTGATTAAGGAAAACAAAAAAAAAGTCAAGAATATACAGAAAGAATCAGACAATCTTATAGCAGAGAATATATGCAATGCCAGTAAATTTGAACATTTCTCTAAAGTGGACCATTTCCTAGCTCCTAACGTTTACCAAAACTGACACAAGAGGGAATGTCATTTAAGGTCATCATGTCTGTCCTGGGCATTCTTGGAACGCCCTGGCCTCACAATGCAGCATCAGTAGTCCATGGTAACCTGCGAAGAGGGTCGGGGCTGAGGGAGGTTGGAACACTGCCCTCACAGAGGGAGTGGGTGTGGCCATCTCTGCTGTAACTGATCAAAGGGCAGGGGAGCAGGGGTCCCAGGGCAGGGCCCTCAGAGTTCGGGAGGCCCAGTGGGGTGTCACAAGCATTTAGGCCCAGGCCAAAGGGCGCCTTCTTTGTCTGCAGAGCTGCCCAACCTCTCACCTTTCCACTCAGGCCGCCCTCGTACTTGAAGTGTGTGTGGAACCTGTCCGCGCAGTACACCTTGCTGCATAGCTAACCATAGGTCTGGGCATCATAGCTTCCTGCCGGTGACCAAAGTTCGCTGGCAGATGGGTCCCTGGGACACACGCAGAGAGGCTCCTGCCAGGCCCACTGGCCGCCCACAGCCCCTGCCCCAGATCGGGGGACACAAAGCAGACCTGTCTGAGTCCCCTGCCTCTAGAGGGAGTATTGGACCAACACTTGTAGAAAACGGGGTCCTGGAGGGCAACTCATTGGAGGGACACAAATAACTCTTTGCCTTCTTTCTGCTGAAGCTTACGAGCGATCACACCTAAGCCACTTACAAGGTCAGCTGTTTAGCTAAACAGGAGCTCATGATCTAAATTTCCACAATAATGAAGAAATCAGCTACAAGGGGAGACAATCAGCAAAAACAATCACTACCAGAATTAGATTCCCTAGGCCATCCATCAGATGTTGGAATAATCAGGTGCAAGGCAGAAAATATACATAAAACTGGAACTGAAACAAGGAACAAGGATGTTTTCAAACACTGGTAGGATCTCTAAAACATTTTTAAAGTACATGTCATTGATAAAGCTAAATACTCAAAGGTTGTGTAATACAACAGATTCATCATTGATAAGAGTGAATTTATGCTGTTTTGAAAACTATGGCAGGTCAGATTTTCTGCCTAATTATATAATAAGTTTTCTCTAAAAATACACATTAGTTTAAAGACTTATTGGCTGTGAAATAAGTTAAGGGTATTTCAAATGGCTTGTCTGCAAAGAAAGGTGAGATGTAGGGAATCACAGAAAGTCGAGGGGAAAATGTGTCAATATATACATTGCTATAGGGTGAACTAAGCCTTAGGCGAGCAACAATGTAGAGGACCTGATCCTGTGAAACGTACAAGTAAGCTGGAATCTTCAAACGTTCAAATCTTTATTAGTAAAAAGATTCATTAAAATGAATAACCAAGTGTTTTAAATGACATCAGAAGATCAAAACAATAAACCCTGAGAACATAGAAAAAAGATAAATAAAGATATGGGCAGAACTTAATACAACAGAAAACGTATAAAATTGAGGTGATTTAGTAAGTCCAAAGAATACGGTTTGAACAGATTTAAAAGACACACTTTGATTAAGGAAAACAAAAACAGAATTAAAGAATATATAGACAGAATCAGGACAATGTTATAGCAGAGAATATATGAAATGCCAGTAAATTTGAACATTTCTGTAAAGTGGACCATTTCCTAGCTCCTAAAGTTTACCAAAACTGACACAAGAGGAAATCATTTAAGGTCATTATGTCTGCCCTTGGCATTCTCGGAATACCCTGGCCTCAGAATGCAGCATTTGTTGTCCATGGTAAGCTGCGGAGAGGTGGCGGGGCAGAGGGTGTTTGGAACACAGCCCACAATGAGGGAGTGGGTGTGGCCATCTCTGCTGTGACTGAATGAAGGGCAGGGGAGCAGGAGGCCGAGGGCAGGGCCCTCAGAGCCCGGCAGGCCAAGTGGGGTGTCACAAGCATTTAGGCCCAGGCCAAAGGGCGCCTTATTTGTCTGCACATCTGCCAACATTCTCACCTTTCCACTCAAGGCCGACCCCTTACTTGAAGTTTGTGTGGAACCTGTCTGCCCAGTACACCTCTCTGCACAGCTTACCATAGGTCTGGGCATCGTAGCTTCCTGCCAGGTGACCGAAGTTCGCAGGCACATGGTTCCCTGGGACACACGGCGAGAGGCTCCTGCCTGGGCCACAGACCTCCCATGGCCCTGCCCCACATCAGTGGCCGCAAAGTAGCCCTGTCTGAGTACCCTGCCTCTTGAGGGAGTATTGGAACAACACTTCTAGAAAACGGGGTCCTTGCGGGTAACTCATAGTAGAGACACAAATAAATCTTTGCCGACTTCCTGTTGAAGCTTACGAGCATTGACCCCTAAGCCACTTACAAGGTCAGCTGTTTAGCTAATCATGAGCTCATGATCTAAATTTACACAATAATGAAGAAATCAGCTACAAGGGGAGGCAATCAGCAAACACAATTAATACCAGAATTAGATTCCCTAGGCCATCCATCACATGTTGGAATAATCAGGTGCAAGGCAGAAAATATACATACAACTGGAACTGAACTAAGGAACAAGGATGTTTTCAAAGACTGGTAGGATCTCTAAAATATTTTTAAAGTACATGTCATTGATAAAGCTAAATACTCAAAGGTTGTGTAACACAACAGATTTATGATTGAGAAGAGTGAAATTATGCTGTTTTGAAAACTATGGCAGGTCAGAATTTCTGCTTAATTATAGAAGAAGATTTCTCTAAAAAAATACACCTTATTTCAAAGACTTATTGGCTGTGAAATAAGTTAAGGGTATTTCAAATGGCTTGTCTGCAAAGAAAGGTGAGATGTAGGGTTTCACAGAAAGTCGAGGGGAAAATGTGTCAATATATACATTGCTATAGGGTGAACTAAGACTTAGGCGAGCAACAATGTAGAGGACCTTGCCCTTAAAACTTACAAGTAAGCTGGAATCTTCAAAAGTTCAAATCTTTATAAGTAAAAAGATTTATTAAAAGGAATAACCAAGTGTTTTAATTGACATCAGAAGATCAAAACAATAAACCCTGAGAACATAGAAAAAAAGATAAATAAAGATATGAGCAGAACTTAATACAACAGAAAACCTATAAAATTGAGGTGATTTAGTAAGTCCAAAGAATACGGTTTGAACAGATTTAAAAGACACACTTTGATTAAGGAAAACAAAAACATAAGTCAAGAATATACAGAAAGAATCAGACAAACTTATAGCAGAGAATATATGAAATGCCAGTAAATTTGAACATTTCTCTAAAGTGGACCATTTCCTAGCTCCTAAAGTTTACCAAAACTGACACAAGAGGGAATCATTTAAGGTCATCATGTCTGCCCTGGGCATTCTCGGAACGCCCTGGCCTCAGAATGCAGCATCTGTAGTCCATGATAACCTGCGAAAAGGGGGCGGGGCTGAGGGAGGTTGGAACACTGCCCTCACAGAGGGAGTGGGTGTGGCCATCTCTGCTGTGACTGATCAAAGGGCAGGGGAGCAGGGGTCCCAGGGCAGGGCCCTCAGAGTTCGGGAGGCCCAGTGCGGTGTCTCAAGCATTTAAGCCCAGGCCAAAGGGCGCCTTCTTTGTCTGCACAGCTGCCCAAACTCTCACCTTTCCACTCAGGCCGCCCTCGTACTTGAAGTGTGTGTGGAACCTGTCCGCGCAGTAAAACTTGCTGCATAGCTAACCATAGGTCTGGGCATCGTAGCTTCCTGCCGGTGACCGAAGTTCGCTGGCAGATGAGTCCCTGGGACACACGCAGAGAGGCTCCTGCCCGGCCCACAGGCCGCCCACAGCCCCTGCCCCAGATCGGGGGACGCAAAGCAGACCTATCTGAGTCCCCTGCCTCTAGAGGGAGTATTGGACCAACACTTGTAGAAAACGGGGTCCTGGAGGGCAACTCATTGGAGGGACACAAATAACTCTTTGCCATCTTTCTGCTGAAGCTTACGAGCGTTCACACCTAAGCCACTTACAAGGTCAGCTGTTTAGCTAAACATGAGCTCATGATCTAAATTTACACAATATTGAAGAAATCAGCTACAAGGGGAGACAATCAGCAAAAACAATCAATACCAGAATTAGATTCCCTAGGCCATCCATCAGATGTTGGAATAATCAGGTGCAAGGCAGAAAATATACATAAAACTGGAACTGAAACAAGGAACAAGGATGTTTTCAAAGACTGGTAGGATCTCTAAAACGTTTTTAAATTACATGTCATTGATAAAGCGAAATACTCAAAGGTTGGGTAATACAACAGATTCATCATTGAGAAGAGTGAAATTATGCTGTTTTGAAAACTATGGCAGGTCAGATTTTCTGCCTAATTATAGAAGAAGATTTCTCTAAAAAATACACATTATTTTAAAGACTTATTGGCTGTGAAATAAGTTAAGGGTATTTCAAATGGCTTGTCTGCAAAGAAAGGTGAGATGTAGGGAATCACAGAAAGTCGAGGGGAAAATATGTCAATATATACTTTGCTATAGGGTGAAATAAGCCTTAGACCATCAACAATGTAGAGGACCTGATCCTGTGAAACGTACAAGTAAGCTGGAATCTTCAAAAGTTCAAATCTTGATAAGTAAAATGATTCATTAAAATGAATAACCAAGTGTTTTAAATGACATCAGAAGATCAAAACAATAAACCCTGAGAACATAGAAAAAAGATAAATAAAGATATGGGCAGAACTTAATACAACAGAAAACGAATAAAATTGAGGTGATTTAGTAAGTCCAAAGAATACGGTTTGAACAGATTTAAAAGACACACTTGGATTCAGGAAAACAAAAACAGAATTAAAGAATATACAGAAAGAATCAGGACAATGTTATAGCAGAGAATATCTGAAATGCCAGTAAATTTGAACATTTGTGTAAAGTGGACCATTTCCTAGCTCCTAAAGTTTACCAAAATTGACACAAGAGGAAATCATTTAAGGTCATCATGTCTGCCCTTGGCATTCTCGGAATGCCCTGGCCTCAGAATGCAGCATCTGTAGTCCATGGTGAGCTGCGGAGAGGGGGCGGGGCTGAGGGAGGTCGGAACACTGCCTTCACTGAGGGAGTGGGTGGGGCCATCTCTGCTGTGACTGAACAAAGGGCAGGGGAGAAGTGGGCCCAGGGCACGGCCCTCAGAGCCCGGCAGGCCCAGTCGTGTGTCACAAGCATTTAGGCGCAGGCCAAAGAGCGCCTTCTTTGTCTGCACAGCTGCCCAAACTCTCACCTTTCCACACAGGCCGCCCTCTTACTTGAAGTGTGTGTGGAACCGTTCCGCGCAGTACCCCTCGCTGCAAAGCTAACCATAGGTCTGGGCATCATAGCTTCCTGCCAGGTGACCGAAGTTCGCAGGCAGATGGGTCGTGGGACACACGTGGGGAGCCTCCTGCCCAGGCCACAGGCCGCCCAAAGCCACTATCCCAGATCGGGGGCAGCAAAGCAGTCCTGTCTGAGTCCCAGCCTCTAGAGGGAGTAGTGGACCAACACATGAAGAAAACGGGGTCCGCGTGGGTAACTCATTGGAGGGACACAAAAAAATCTTTGCGGACTTTCTGCTGAAGCTTACGAGCGTTCACACCTAAGCCTCTTACAAGGTCAGCTGTTTATCTAAACATGAGTTCATGATCTAAATTTACACAATAATGAAGATATCAGCTGCAAGGGGAGACAAGCAGCAAAAACAATCAATACCAGAATTAGATTCCCTAGGCCAACCATCAGATGTTGGAATAATCAGGTGCAAGGCAGAAAGTATACACAAAACTGGAACTGAAACAAGGAACAAGGATGTTTTCAATGACTGGTAGGATCTCTAAAACATTTTTAAAGTACATGTCATTGATAAAGCTAAATACTCAATGGTTGTTTAATACAACAGATTCATCATTGAGAAGAGTGAAATTATGCTGTTTTGAAAACTATGGCAGGTCAGATTTTCTGCCTAATTATATAAGAAGATTTCTCTAAAAAATACACATTATTTCAAAGAATTATTGGCTGTGAAATAAGTTAAGGGTATTTCAAATGGCTTGTTTGCAAAGAAAGGTGAGATGTAGGGAATCACAGAAAGTCGAGGGGAAATTAGGTCAATATATACATTGCTATATGGTGAACTAAGACTTAGGCCAGCCACAATGCAGAGGCCCTGACCCTTAGAAACTTACAAGTAAGCTGGAATCTTGAAAAGTTCAAATCTTTATAAGTAAAAAGATTTATTAAAATGAATAACCAAGTGTTTTAACTGACATCAGAATATCAAAACAATAAACCTGAGAACATAGAAAAAATATAAATAAAGATATGAGCAGAACTTAATACAATAGAAAACGTATAAAATTCAGGTGATGTAGTAAGTCCAAAGAATATTCTTTGACAAGATTAAAAGACACACTTAGATTAAGGAACACCAAAACATAAGTAAAGAATATACAGAAAGAATCAGGACAATATTATAGCAGAGAGTATATGAAATGCCAGTAAATTTGAACGTTTGTGTAAAGTGGACCAGTTGGTAGCTCCTAAAATTTACCAAAACTGTCAGAAGAGGAAATCATTTAAGGTCATCATGTCTGCCCTTGGCATTCTCGGAATGTCCTAGACTCAGAATGCAGCATCTGTAGTCCATAGTAACCTCCGGAGAGTGGGTGGGACTGAGGGAGTTTGGAACACTGCCCTCACAGAGGGAGTGGGTGTGGCCATCTCTGCTGTGACTGAACAAAGGGCAGGGGAGCAGGGGGTCCAGGGCAGGGCCCTCAGAGCCCGGCAGGCCCAGTGGGGTTTCACAAGCATTTAGGCCCAGGACAAAGGGCGCCTTCTTTGTCTGCACAGCGGCACAAACTCTCACCTTTCCACTCAGGCCGCCCTGTTACTTGACGTGTGTGTGGAATCTGTCCACGCAGTACACCTCGCTGCACAGCTAACCATAGGTCTGGGCATCGTAGCTTCCTGCCAGGTGACCGAAGTTCGCAGGCAAATGGGTCCCTGGGACACACGCAGAGAGGCTCCTCCCGGGCCACAGGCCGCCCAATGCCACTGGCCCAGATCGTGGGGCGCAAAGCAGCCCTGTCTGAGGCCGTGCCTCTAGAGTGAGTAGTGGACCAACACTTGTAGACAACGGGGTCCTCGCGGGCAACTCATTGGCGGGACACAAATAAATCTTTGCGGACTTTCTGATGAAGCTTATGAGTGTTCACACCTAAGCATCTTACAAAGTCAGATGTTTAGCTAAACATGAGCTCATGATCTAAATTTACACAATAATGAAGAAATCAGCTACAGTGGGAGACAATCAGCAAAAACAATCAATACCAGAATTAGATTCCCTAAGCCATCGATCAGACGTTGGAATAATCAGGTGCAAGGCAGAAAATATACATAAAACTGGAACTGAAACAAGGAACAAGGATGTTTTCAAAGACTTGTAGGATCTCTAAAAGATTTTTAAAGTACATGTCATTGATAAAGCTAAATACTCAAAGGTTGTGTAAAACAACAGATTCATCATTGAGAAGAGTGAAATTATGCTGTTTTGAAAACTATGGCAGGTCAGATTTTCTGCCTAAATATATAATAAGATTTCTCTGAAAAAAGCACATTATTTCAAAGACTTATTGGCTGTGAATAAGTTAAGGTTATTTCAAATGGCTTGTCTGCAAAGAAAGGTGAGATGTAGGAAATCACAGAAAGTCGAGGGGAAAATAGGTCAATATATACTTTGCTATATTGTGAACTAAGCCTTTGGCCAGCCACAATGTAGAGGACCTGACCCTTAGAAACTTACAAGTAAGCTGGAATCTTTAAAAATTCAAATCTTTATAAGTAAAAAGATTTATTAAAATGAATAACCAAGTGTTTTATTTGACATCAGAAGATCAAAACAATAAACCCTGAGAACTTAGAAAAAAGATAAATAAAGATATGAGCAGAATTTAATACCACAGAAAACGTATAAAATTCTGTTGAGGTAGTAAGTCCAAAGAATATTCTTTGACAAGATTTAAAAGACACACTTTGATTAAGGAAAACCAAAACATAAGTAAAGAATATACAGAAAGAATCAGGACAATGTTATAGCACAGTGTATATGAACTGCCAGTAAATTAGAACATTTGTGTAAAGTGGACCAGTTCCAAGCTCCTAAAGTTTACACAAACTGACACTAGAGGAAATCATTTAAGGTCATCATGTCTGCCCTTGGCATTCTTGGAATGCCCTGGACTCATAATGCAGCATCTGTAGTCCATGGTAACCTGCGGAGAGGGGGCGGGGCTAAGGGAGGTAGGAACACTGCCCTCACAGAGGGAGTGGGTGGGGCCATCTCTGCTGTGACTGAACAAAGGGCAGGGGAGCAGGGGGCCCAGGACAGGGCCCTCAGAGCCCGGCAGGCCCTGTCGGGTGTCACAAGCATTTATGCCCAGGACAAAGGAAGCCTTCTTTTTCTGCACAGCTGCCCAAACTCTCACCTTTCCACTCAGGCCGCCCTCTTATTGAAGTGTGTGTGGAACCTGTCCGCGCAGTACACCTCGCTGCACAGCTAACAATAGGTCTGGGCATCGTAGATTACTGCCAGGTGACAGAAGCTCGCAGGCAGATGGGTCCATGGGACACACGCAGAGAGGCTCCTACCCGGGCCACAGGCCGCCCAATGCCACTGCCCCAGATCGTGGGGCGCACAGCAGATCTGTCTGAGGCCGTGCCTCTAGAGGGAGTAGTGGACCAACTCTTGTAGAGAACGGGGCCCTCGCGGGCAACTCATTTGACGGACACAAATAAATCTTTGAGGATTCTGTGATGAAGCTTACGAGGGTTCACACATAAGCCTCTTACATAGTCTGATGTTTAGCTAAACATGAGCTCATGATCTAAATTTACACAATAATGAAGAAATCAGCTACAGGGGGAGACAATCAGCAAAAACAATCAATACCAGAATTAGATTCCCTAGGCCATCGGTCAGACGTTGGAATAATCAGGTGCAAGGCGGAAAATATACATGAAACTGGAACTGAAACAAGGAACAAGGATGTTTTCAAAGACTGGTAGGATCTCTAAAACGTTTTTAAATTACACGTCATTGATAAAGCTAAATACTCAAAGGTTGTGTAATAGAACAGATTCATCATTGAGAAGAGTGAAATTATGCTGTTTTGAAAACTATGGCAGGTCTGATTTTCTGCCTAATTATAGAAGAAGATTTCACTAAAAAATACACATTATTTTAAAGACTTATTGGCTGTGAAATAAGTTAAGGGTATTTCAAATGGCGTGTCTGCAAAGAAAAGTGAGATATAGGAAATCACAGAAAGTCGAGGGGAAAATATGTCAATATATACTTTGCTATAGGGTGAAAAAAGCCTTAGACCATCAACAATGTAGAGGACCTGATACTGTTAAACGGACAAGTAAGCTGGAATCTTCAAAAGTTCAAATCTTTATAAGTAAAAAGATTTATTAAAAGGAATAACCAAGTGTTTTAATTGACATCAGAAGATCAAAACAATAAACCCTGAGAACATAGAAAAAAGATAAATAAAGATATGAGCAGAACTTAATACAACAGAAAACGTATAAAATTGAGGTGATTTAGTAAGTCCAAAGAATATTCTTTGAAAAGATTTAAAAGACACACTTTGATTAAGGAAAACAAAAACATAAGTCAAGAATATACAGAAAAAATCAGACAAACTTATAGCAGAGAATATATGAAATGCCAGTAAATTTGAACAGTTCTCTAAATTGGACCATTTCCTAGTTCCTAAAGTTTACCAAAACTGACACAAGAGGGAATCATTTAAGGTCATCATGTCTGCCCTTGGCATTCTCAGAACGCCCTGGACTCAGAATGCAGCATCTGTATTCCATGGTAACCTGCGAAGAAGGGGAGGGGCTGAGGGAGGTTGGAACACTGCCCTCACAGAGGGAGTGGGTGTGGCCATCTCTGCTGTGACTGATCAAAGGGCAGGGGAGCAGGGGTCCCAGGGCAGGGCCCTCAGAGTTCGGGAGGCCCATTGGGGTGTCACCAGCATTTAGGCCCAGGCCAAAGGGCGCCATCTTTGTCTTCACAGCTGCCCAAACTCTCACCTTTCCACTCAGGCCGCCCACGTACTTGAAGTGTGTGTGGAACCTGTCCGCGCAGTACACCTTGCTACATAGCTAACCATAGGTCTGGGCATCGTACATTCCTGCCGGTGACCGAAGTTCGTTGGCAGATGTGTCCCTGGGACACACGCAGAGATGCTCCTGCCCGGCCCACAGGCCGCCCACAGCCCCTGCCCCAGATCGGGGGACGCAAAGCAGACCTGTCTGAGTCCCCTGCCTCTAGAGGGAGTATTGGACCAACACTTGTAGAAAACGGGGTCCTCGAGGCCAACTCATTGGAGGGACACAAATAAATCTTTGCCAACTTTCTGCTGAAGCTTACGAGCGTTCACACCTAAGCCACTTACAAGGTCAGCTGTTTAGATAAACAGGAGCTCATGATCTAAATTTACACAATAATGAAGAAATCAGCTACAAGGGGAGACAATCAGCAAAAACAATCAATACCAGAATTAGATTCCCTAGGCCATCCATCAGATGTTGGAATAATCAGGTGCAAGGCAGAAAGTATACATAAAACTGGAACTGAAACAAGGAACAAGGATATTTTCAAAGACTGGTAGGATCTCTAAAAAGTTTTTAAACTACATGTCATTGATAAAGCTAAGTACTCAAAGGTTGTGTAATAGAACAGATTCATCATTGAGAAGAGTGAAATTATGCTGTTTTGAAAACTATGGCAGGTCAGATTTTCTGCCTAATTATAGAAGAAGATTTCTCTAAAAAATACACATTATTTTAAAGACTTATTGGCTGTGAAATACGTTAAGGGTATTTCAAATGGCTTGTCTGCAAAGAAAGGTGAGATGTAGGGAATCACAGAAAGACGAGGGGAAATTCTGTCAATATATACTTTGCTATAGGGTGAAATAAGCCTTAGACCATCAACAATGTAGAGGACCTGATCCTGTGAAACGTACAAGTAAGCTGGAATCTTCAAAAGTTCAAATCTTGATAAGTAAAAAGATTCATTAAAATGAATAACCAAGTGTTTTAAATGACATCAGAAGATCAAAACAATAAACCCTGAGAACATAGAAAAAAGATAAATAAAGACATGGGCAAAACTTAATACAACAGAAAACGTATAAAATTGAGGTGATTTAGTAAGTCCGAAGAATACGGTTTGAACAGATTTAAAAGACACACTTGGATTAAGGAAAACAAAAACAGAATTAAAGAATATATAGAAAGAATCAGGACAATGTTATAGCAGAGAATATATGAAATGCCAGTAAATTTGAACATTTCTGTAAAGTGGACCATTTCCTAGCTCCTAAAGTTTACCAAAACTGACACAAGAGGAAATCATTTAAGGTCATTATGTCTGCCCTTGGCATTCTCGGAATACCCTGGCCTCAGAATGCAGCATCTGTTGTCCATGGTAAGCTGCGGAGAGGTGGCGGGGCAGAGGGTGGTTGGAACACAGCCCACAATGAGGGAGTGGGAGTGGCCATCTCTGCTGTGACTGAACAAAGGGCAGGGGAGCAGGGGGCCGAGGGCAGGGCCCTCAGAGCCCGGCAGGCCCAGTGGGGTGTCACAAGCATTTAGGCCCAGGCCAAAGGGCGCCTTCTTTGTATGCACAGCTGCCAACACTCTCACCTTTCCACTCAGTCCGACCCCTTACTTGAAGTGTGTGTGGAACCTGTCTGCGCAGTACACCTCGCTGCACAGCTAACCATAGGTCTGGGCATCGTAGCTTCCTGCCATGTCACCAAACTTCGCAAGCAGATGGTTACCTGGGACACATGCCGAGAGGCTCCTGCCTGGGCCACAGACCGCCCATGGCCGTGGCCCACATCAGTGGCCGCAAAGCAGCCCTGTCTGAGTGCCCTGCCTCTAGAGGATGTATTGGAACAACACTTCTAGAAAATGGGGTCCTTGCGTGTAACTCATTGTAGAGACACAAATAAATCTTTGCTGACTTCCTGTTGAAGATTACGAGTGTTGACACCTAAGCCACTTACAAGGTCTGCTGTTTATCTAATCATGAGCTCATGATCTAAATTTACACAATAATGAAGATATCAGCTACAAGGGGAGGCAATCAGCAAAAACAATCAATACCAGAATTAGATTCCCTAGGCCATCCATCAGATGTTGGAATAATCAGGTGCAAGGCAGAAAATATACATACAACTGGAACTGAACTAAGGAACACGGAAGTTTTCCAAGACTGGTAGGATCTCTAAAATAGTTCTAAAGTACATGTCATTTATAAAGCTAAATACTCAAAGGTTGTGTAATACAACAGATTTATCATTGAGAAGAGTGAAATTATGCTGTTTTGAAAACTATGGCAGGTTAGATTTTCTGCCTAATTATATAAGAAGATTTCTCTAAAAATTACACATTATTTCAAAAACTTATTGGCTGTGAAATAAGTGAAGGGTATTTCAAATGGCTTGTCTGAAAAGAAAGGTGAGATGTAGGGAATCACAGAAAGTCGAGGGGAAAATGTGTCAATATATACATTGCTATAGTGTGAAATAAGCCTTAGACCATCAACAATGTAGAGGACCTGATCCTGTGAAAAGTACAAGTAAGCTGGAATCTTCAAAAGTTCAAATCTTGATAAGTAAAAAGATTCATTAAAATGAATAACCAAGTGTTTTAAATGACATCAGAAGATCAAAACAATAAACCCTGAGAACATAGAAAAAAGATAAATAAAGATAGGAGCAGAACTTAATACAACAGAAAACGTATAAAATGGAGGTGATTTAGTAAGTCCAAAGAATATTCTTTGAAAAGATTTAAAAGACACACTTTGATTAAGGAAAACAAAAAAAAAGTCAAGAATATACAGAAAGAATCAGACAATCTTATAGCAGAGAATATATGCAATGCCAGTAAATTTGAACATTTCTCTAAAGTGGACCATTTCCTAGCTCCTAACGTTTACCAAAACTGACACAAGAGGGAATGTCATTTAAGGTCATCATGTCTGTCCTGGGCATTCTTGGAACGCCCTGGCCTCACAATGCAGCATCAGTAGTCCATGGTAACCTGCGAAGAGGGTCGGGGCTGAGGGAGGTTGGAACACTGCCCTCACAGAGGGAGTGGGTGTGGCCATCTCTGCTGTAACTGATCAAAGGGCAGGGGAGCAGGGGTCCCAGGGCAGGGCCCTCAGAGTTCGGGAGGCCCAGTGGGGTGTCACAAGCATTTAGGCCCAGGCCAAAGGGCGCCTTCTTTGTCTGCAGAGCTGCCCAACCTCTCACCTTTCCACTCAGGCCGCCCTCGTACTTGAAGTGTGTGTGGAACCTGTCCGCGCAGTACACCTTGCTGCATAGCTAACCATAGGTCTGGGCATCATAGCTTCCTGCCGGTGACCAAAGTTCGCTGGCAGATGGGTCCCTGGGACACACGCAGAGAGGCTCCTGCCAGGCCCACTGGCCGCCCACAGCCCCTGCCCCAGATCGGGGGACACAAAGCAGACCTGTCTGAGTCCCCTGCCTCTAGAGGGAGTATTGGACCAACACTTGTAGAAAACGGGGTCCTGGAGGGCAACTCATTGGAGGGACACAAATAACTCTTTGCCTTCTTTCTGCTGAAGCTTACGAGCGATCACACCTAAGCCACTTACAAGGTCAGCTGTTTAGCTAAACAGGAGCTCATGATCTAAATTTCCACAATAATGAAGAAATCAGCTACAAGGGGAGACAATCAGCAAAAACAATCACTACCAGAATTAGATTCCCTAGGCCATCCATCAGATGTTGGAATAATCAGGTGCAAGGCAGAAAATATACATAAAACTGGAACTGAAACAAGGAACAAGGATGTTTTCAAAGACTGGTAGGATCTCTAAAACATTTTTAAAGTACATGTCATTGATAAAGCTAAATACTCAAAGGTTGTGTAATACAACAGATTCATCATTGATAAGAGTGAATTTATGCTGTTTTGAAAACTATGGCAGGTCAGATTTTCTGCCTAATTATATAATAAGTTTTCTCTAAAAATACACATTAGTTTAAAGACTTATTGGCTGTGAAATAAGTTAAGGGTATTTCAAATGGCTTGTCTGCAAAGAAAGGTGAGATGTAGGGAATCACAGAAAGTCGAGGGGAAAATGTGTCAATATATACATTGCTATAGGGTGAACTAAGCCTTAGGCGAGCAACAATGTAGAGGACCTGATCCTGTGAAACGTACAAGTAAGCTGGAATCTTCAAACGTTCAAATCTTTATTAGTAAAAAGATTCATTAAAATGAATAACCAAGTGTTTTAAATGACATCAGAAGATCAAAACAATAAACCCTGAGAACATAGAAAAAAGATAAATAAAGATATGGGCAGAACTTAATACAACAGAAAACGTATAAAATTGAGGTGATTTAGTAAGTCCAAAGAATACGGTTTGAACAGATTTAAAAGACACACTTTGATTAAGGAAAACAAAAACAGAATTAAAGAATATATAGACAGAATCAGGACAATGTTATAGCAGAGAATATATGAAATGCCAGTAAATTTGAACATTTCTGTAAAGTGGACCATTTCCTAGCTCCTAAAGTTTACCAAAACTGACACAAGAGGAAATCATTTAAGGTCATTATGTCTGCCCTTGGCATTCTCGGAATACCCTGGCCTCAGAATGCAGCATTTGTTGTCCATGGTAAGCTGCGGAGAGGTGGCGGGGCAGAGGGTGTTTGGAACACAGCCCACAATGAGGGAGTGGGTGTGGCCATCTCTGCTGTGACTGAATGAAGGGCAGGGGAGCAGGAGGCCGAGGGCAGGGCCCTCAGAGCCCGGCAGGCCAAGTGGGGTGTCACAAGCATTTAGGCCCAGGCCAAAGGGCGCCTTATTTGTCTGCACATCTGCCAACATTCTCACCTTTCCACTCAAGGCCGACCCCTTACTTGAAGTTTGTGTGGAACCTGTCTGCCCAGTACACCTCTCTGCACAGCTTACCATAGGTCTGGGCATCGTAGCTTCCTGCCAGGTGACCGAAGTTCGCAGGCACATGGTTCCCTGGGACACACGGCGAGAGGCTCCTGCCTGGGCCACAGACCTCCCATGGCCCTGCCCCACATCAGTGGCCGCAAAGTAGCCCTGTCTGAGTACCCTGCCTCTTGAGGGAGTATTGGAACAACACTTCTAGAAAACGGGGTCCTTGCGGGTAACTCATAGTAGAGACACAAATAAATCTTTGCCGACTTCCTGTTGAAGCTTACGAGCATTGACCCCTAAGCCACTTACAAGGTCAGCTGTTTAGCTAATCATGAGCTCATGATCTAAATTTACACAATAATGAAGAAATCAGCTACAAGGGGAGGCAATCAGCAAACACAATTAATACCAGAATTAGATTCCCTAGGCCATCCATCACATGTTGGAATAATCAGGTGCAAGGCAGAAAATATACATACAACTGGAACTGAACTAAGGAACAAGGATGTTTTCAAAGACTGGTAGGATCTCTAAAATATTTTTAAAGTACATGTCATTGATAAAGCTAAATACTCAAAGGTTGTGTAACACAACAGATTTATGATTGAGAAGAGTGAAATTATGCTGTTTTGAAA